>NC_056459.1:26275499-26290499 GCF_018296145.1 Oncorhynchus tshawytscha
TAAATTAAATATTTCTGTATTTAATTTTCAATACATTCGCAAACATTTCTAAATGTGTTTTCACTTTGTCATTATGGGGTATTGTGTGTAGATGGGTGAGAGAAAAACAAACATTTAATCCACAAAAAATTCAGACTGTAAGACAACAAAATGTGGAATAAATCAATGTTTCTGATACTTTCTGAAGGCTCTGTATGTGTTGTTTTCAACCCTTCTTTGTTTACCAGCCAAGTGACTTTAACTTCCATATGATGGTGTGCAAGCTTACCTGGACCCACTTAAAACTGGCCACTAAGGGCAATGGTGAGTGCTATTACCATGAAGAAGGCCTGGGGATTGCTAGGGTGGTGTGAACGGGGATGGCTGATGGACATCAGCCGCGAGCTCCGGCTCCAAGGGTCTCGTGTTCAATCCCAGTGCTAGGCACAATTTGTTTTTTAAAGAATCATTTAGTTGCTAATGGCAGCCCGCAGTACCCCAGTCGGCTTTCAACTTGAGTTACTCAATGAAAGGGGGCAACACTGAGCTAGTCTGTAACTTCACTTCCTGGAATAGCAAAAATTGCAAATGTTGTGTCTCCATGAGACGCCATCTTAACCGACTTAATTTAGTTGTAATGCGCTATTGAGTCTTCACATAGGAATGAATGGTTGAATGGTGTCAGGTGATCGATGACTTTGTCCATTCATATATACAATCATTGCCTTGACCATTCAGAACGAATCACTAAACTTAACCATGTAGTTGTTTTTGGTTTAACCCTCTCCCAAACCTTAACCCGTAACTTAACCACGTAGTTGTTTTTGGTTTAACCCTCTCCCAAACCTTAACCCGTAACTTAACCATGTAGTTGTTTTTGGTTTAACCCTCTCCCAAACCTTAACCCGTAACTTAACCATGTAGTTGTTTTTGGTTTAACCCTGTCCCAAACCTTAACCCGTAACTTAACCATGCGTAATTCATGCCTAAACGTAACCATAGAAATTTGACTTTGTGTGTTGGTGTGTAGTCAAAACTCTCTTCACTTAAACCGCTTCCAAACCCCACTTATGACCCTAGCTGACGCAGCAGGTCAAGAACACTGGTGAAAATATGGAGAGATGGGGGTGCGGGGTGAGGAGAGAGACGGGGCGGCTCGGGGAGAAGGGAGGAGGGGAAGAGAGTGATGGGAAGAAGTGAGGGGGGCCCCCCTCTCTCTATGATGATACAGTCATCCGTCATGACAGTTGTCAAAACGATATGGATCAACGGCTCCCATTTCCCCCGCTCTGGTGTGTGTGTGTGTGACTGTGTGTATGTGTGTGCAACTGTGTATATGTGTGTGTCATTTCTTGTTTGCACATCACTGAACCAAGACATTTACATATAACACCACTGTGGCACCAAGCTGTCTAAACCAGTATGTAAAATGGATTTACGATGAGGAAACCAACAAAAAAAACATATTTTCCTTTTCCGTTTATCTCAATTGTCTATTCATAATGAAGCCACGTAAACAGATGACTGTAGAAACGCACCCTTGACAGTGTCTTGCTTCATCATTATTATTCAACAAGAGTTCTCTCCTATTTGTTTCACAGACCATGTTAAATTAGCTCCAACCAGATGGAGCCTGTCATCCTGCCAAGCATGTTCATTCCGTTCGTTCCTTAGTTACTTCTCTCTGTGTGTGTGTGTGCGTGTGTGTGTGTGTTTGTGTGTGTGTGTGTGTGTGTGTGTGTGTTGACGAGAGCGACAGAGTGAGGTTGTATGTGTACTGTATGTGTGTGTTCCTGTTTGTGTAAATTTGTTTTTTGTGTGTTTGTGTGTGTGTGTGTGTTTGCACGCAGGTGTTTGTGTGTGTGTGTTTGCATGCAGGTGTTTGTGTGTGTGTTGCAATATATGAAGCTGACTTCATTCTTTGCTTTCTTATTGTCCAGCTGCTGTGTTGTAGTTTAATCTCTCTGCTCCACACATGTCCTGTCTGTCCTGCCAGAAACAAGGCCTTTTGGTGTGTGTGTGTGTGTGTGTGTATCCTGTCAGTAACAAGGACAGGCTTTTGGAGAGGGAGCAAAGTGGAGGGGCGGAGAGGCAGGGGGTTGGCAGGAGCATGTGGTGCTATCCACTGTGTGTGTGTGAGCAGTACCAGGCCAGGAGTTGACGGGATCTTTAGGGGAGGCATGAGGGTCCATGGGTCAGCCGGTTGAGCTCCAAACTCAATGGTCCTGTGTGTGTGTCCCTGTATGTGTGTGTGTGTGTTCGTGTGTGTGTGTGTTCCAATCCCTATCGCTGGGTGATGTCATCACAGCTGCCGGGCGGCTGACAGACAGTTTCCGCACCGCAACATGAGGCCCTATGGTTCGCCTGTCAGCCTGATTGACAGGTGAATGAGACCAACCAGGGCCTGCCGTTCCTTCCCCTTGGGGACTGGGACTGAGTGACAGCCAGTGAGCAGCCAGAAAAAGCTTCTATGAACCTTAAAGTAATCTCTTTAACTCTCTCTTTTCTCTCTCTGCTTCACTCTCTCTTTAACTCTCTCTTTCTCTCTCTCTGCTTCACTCTCTCTTTAACTCTCTCTTTCTCTCTCTCTGCTTCACTCTCTCTTTTCAAGCATCTCTCACTTCTTTCTCTCCTGTCCCGTTCTATAATTTCTTTCTCTGGCCTCTCTCTTTTCTTTTTCACTCCTCCTCCATCTTTCTCTCTCTTTCATTCAGTGTGTCTGTCACTACTTTGTCCTGTTCTGTGTCACTGTATCATAGAGCCCTGTGAGGCAGCTTGACTTGACCTCTTCTATGCCTTTTAGTTAAACTCGGACAAGTAGCGGGTAAACTTCATCAGGCCCGAGGACCCCAGCAAAACTCAACTTTTTTTCTCACAGCTTTCATCCAGCCCTTATATTCAGCCTCCCAATGAGGTGTTTTCCCATTTTCTTTTCAGGACAACCAGGGCTACAAGTACAACACAAAACTATTTGAAATTAACTGTTGCATTCATGAGTTTTATTGGTTGGTGGGAGTGGTAGGATTTCTGACGCTGTGACACTCAAATATTATGGATTATTTACAATTCTGTTTCCGGTTTGTCTCTCTCTCTCTCTCTCTCTCTCTCTCTCTCTTTTCTACACTCTGTCAATCTCTCTCTTCCAATCCTTTACACTGGCAAACTGTCTCTCCCACTCTCTCCATCTTTATCTTTGTCTGTCTATCCAACTCTGACTAGGTCTCATTTGTCCATCACTCTTTCAATCTGTCTTGGTCTCACTCTCTCAGCCACTCTACACTCTATATACAGAAGTATGTGGACACCCCTTCAAATTGCTGGATTTGTCTATTTTAGCCACATCTGTTGCTGACAGGTGTATAAAATCAAGCACACAGCCATGCGATCTCCATAGCTAAACATTGGCAGTGCAATGGCCTTACTGAAGAGCTCAGTGATTTACAACGTGGTACCGTGATTGACTTCTCTTCATCTGTTGGTCGGGACAGGAGTTTGAGGAGTGTGTGTGTGTGTGTGTGTGTGTGTGAGGGAGGGAGGGAGTGTATGTCCTACGTGTGTGCCTTTGTTTGGATGTGTGTGTGCATAATATGCACGCATAAGCCTACTGGAATGTGTGTGTATGTGTGAGTGCTCTCCAGTGGATTCATTTGTCTTGTTGAGGGATACTGTGATGTTTATCTCAGTGACTTGGACAAATAATCTAAAGCAGGACCAATCTGAATGGGACAACCAGTACCCGGACTTTTATGGTCCTGCTGGTGTGTTTGTTTAATTTTGGGCTTTCCTTTCAATCTGTCTGTGCTTGTGTAACAACCAAATCTCACTTAAGGCCCCCAAAAGGCAAGAGACCTTGTGGAAACAACTGGAAAAATATAGCGTTTCGTAGACACCTTTCTTGCAGTCCAATGACCAAAGCGCCCTCTAGTGGCCTCATGGGTGGAACGTTATTATTTTTCACAATTTCATAATAAATGAACATGATTTATTTTTTATTTTCAGAAAATATAGTATTTCTATGTCAAATGCTTTTGATATATTTCAGTCTTCTGTGATGTATATAAAGTGTAATATTGGGATACAAACTCAAAATGGAATACATTTAAACTCTATATCTGACATGGTACAGGTGTCTTCTTTTTTTAAGCCCATAACCATGTGTGTGAGGTGTATACTTTTGTTTAAGACTACCAAGAAACACTCTGTGTGACCCTGATTCAGCCCACTGCAGTAAAATTATACTATTATAACTCTAGATGACAAATTTAGCACAGCTAGATAAGCATTAGCAGTTAGCTGTTGTGGCTTAAGCGCCTGCTATTTTAGCAGTGGTCAGCTCCATCACTCTCCTGAACTGAGAAATCCACATCTGAGTTCTTTGAAATTTGAACGTTTGATGTGAATCAGAAGGAAGCTTTTATGTGAGATTTGTGCTGCAATTATTGAAATCTTGTATCTCGAAAATCTCCAAAAGACTGCACTCTGCTCTTTATTTTGGCTTTACTTCTTGAACGTAGAGCAATTTTTTCTCTGTGAGCCATAAAAGAGCTCACTTTCTGAGCACTGATTCCAATCGAAATGACAACAAAGTTATGTCTCACACTGGAATGGAAAATATAATTGCTGCAACAAGAGGTTTAAGCCAACAACCTATCATGGAGAGTTGAATGGCGACATGGGGTGGGACAGGTGGTCAGAGATTGACCTTTTGACTAATGTGAGACATGTGGTTTGACAAATAACCAGACAACCAACTTGAGAATGTCAGTTTGCATTTAAACTGAAACACACCCCTTTTCAATCTTGGAGTGTCTGTGTAGTGTCTCCGCAGTGAAAATATGTGTCTGTAAACTCCAAATCAACCCAACTCAAACATCCACTAACCTAATGACCCCCCCTCCCCCCAAAACCCGGATGATATAAATGTATAGGACACATAACTCTGCAAAGCTTTAGGCTAGAAACAAGCTGCTTTCAACGTGCCTCTAGTGCACACAAGGATATCTTTGTTTTGTCTCCATGGACGTGTTATACGACATTAAAAAGTCAATTATAACCGTTTTCTTTCACTTTGCTTTCAATGGAAATTGAGTCATATTTTACAATGTAAGACGGTCACAATCAATTGAGCTATTCACCTGTAAAACGGAAGACAATTACTTTAATATTTAGTTCAAAACTGATTTGAGCTATTAGAGGGCAACAGCCAGCAGACCAGGGTTTAAACCAGCCACCCTGGCAGTTATGCCATCACACCGCCGGTGCCATTAAGGCCCAGACCTTAAAGCAGAGGCCAAATTAAAGGTTACATTAGTGCTGCCAATGTGAGACTTCTGGTCGATAAAAACCAATCAGACTTTGCATCTGTAAATGTTGTTTGCAGCACTTTTAAAACAAAACCGAATTCTGGTGTAAAAACCATGGAAATTAAAAACATAAAAACACATTTTTAAGTAAGTGGTCATTGGTCTGAAGCCCCCCAAAAAAGAAGGGAATTCACTTGAGCACCACAATGCCTACTTCCCTCATGCTCTACCAAGGTTTCCAGCACACAGCTTTGGCCTACTACAGTAGCTATGTTGGTCTATTGTACTTCAAACAATGTGTAACGGAGAACCCGGGATGAAAGTAACACTTGTATTTTTATCCTATTTACTCAGAGATTGATAGAGTTACAGACACCATATTTAATGACAAACCATTTATATATGATAATGGTGCCGGAGGGGATGGCAGTCGTTTTACAGGCTCCTAACGTCCTAACAGGCTCCTAACGTGCTATTCTGTGTGTTTTTTTGTACATAATGTTTCTCCCACTGTCTCTTATGACCGAAAAGAGCTTCTGGACATCAGATCAGCGATTACTCACCTCGAACTGGACAAAGATTTTAATTTAACGAATCGGAGACAAAAGATTTATGGCTCCTCCCGGGCGAGGCCCAAATCCCTGTAATTTGCATGAAGAGGAAATGCCAATTCATTGGCGAGTGGATAATTCGCCTTTGCCATCCGTCCTACTGGCGAACGTGCAATCACTGGAGAATAAACTGGATGAGCTCCGTTCGAGACTATCCTACCAACGGGACATTCAAAACTGAAAGATATCTTATGATTCACCAAATTGCGGATGAACTAGGACATGGATAATATACAGTTGGCTTTCCTTCCAGTAAGATGAGGGGTGGTGGTCTGTGTCTATTTGTCAACACTTGCTGGTGCGCGATCTCTAATGTAAAGGCAGTCTCAAGGTTTTGCTCGCCTGAGGTAGAGTACCTCATGATAAACTGTAGACCACACTATTTACCAATATTTTTCATAGCCATCTATTTACCACCACAAACCCATAGTGGCACTAAGACTGCACTCAACGAGCTGTATAAGGCCATAAGCAAACAAGAAAATTCTCATATAGAGGTAGCGCTCCTAGTGACCGGGGACTTTAATGCAGGAAAACTTAAATCCGATTTACCTCGTTTCTACCAGCATGTCACATGTGGAGGAAACTTGAAAATAAAAGAAAGCCACACACTCTTGGAGCTCAGATGCAAAAATTTAATACCAACGTTTCGACAGCCAAGCTGTCTTCATCAGGGTATAATCACAAACACTGCGGGATGACTTGTTTATATAGTGTCAAAAGACACAGGTGTCTGTAATCATGGCCAGGAGTGGCCTAATATCATTGGTTAATAATCAAATATTAAAATGTCATACAAAGAACAGCATACAAACAAATGGATAGCATACGATCATAGATTAATTTGATTATACAAGTTTACACACAATTACAATGGCAAAGTCACAATAATCACAAGAATGGCTTCACATGTGGAGGAAAACCAAATCTAGACCACCATTTTATTTCGTACAAAGCTCTCCCCCATCCTCCATTTGGCACATCTGACCATAATTCTATTCTCATGATTCCTGCTTACAAGCAAAAACTCAAGCAGGAAGTACCTGTGACTCGCTCAATATGGAAGTGGTGGAAGTGGTCGGAGATGATATCAAACATCATATCCAATCGTCGAGATGATATCCAATCATCTCCAATCGAAAATCAAATCAAGAGTCGGCTTTCTATTCCGCAACAAAGCCTCCTTCACTCACGCCGCCAAGCTTACCCTAGTAAAACTGACTATCCTTCCGATCCTCGACTTCGGCGATGTCATCTACAAAATGGCTTCCAACACTCTACTCAGCAAACTGGATGCAGTCTATCACAGTGCCATCCGTTTTGTCACTAAAGCACCTTATACCACCCACCACTGCGACCTGTATGCTCTGGTCGGCTGGCCCTCGTTACATATTCGTCGCCAGACCCACTGGCTCCAGGTCATCTACAAGTCCATGCTAGGTAAAGCTCCGCCTTGTCTCAGCTCACTGGTCACGATGGCAACACCCATCCGTAGCACGCGCTCCAGCAGGTGTATCTCACTGATCATCCCTAAAGCCAACACCTCATTTGGCCGCCTTTCGTTCCAGTACTCTGCTGCCTGTGACTGGAACGAATTGCAAAAATCGCTGAAGTTGGAGACTTTTATCTCCCTCACCAACTTCAAACATCAGCTATCTGAGCAGCTAACCGATCGCTGCTGCTGTACATAGTCTATTGGTAAATAGCCCACCCATTTTCACCTACCTCATCCCCATACTGTTTTTATTTATTTACTTGCTCTTTTGCACACCAATATCTCTACCTGTACATGACCATCTGATCATTTATCACTCCAGTGTTAATCTGCAAAATTGTAATTATTCGCCTACCTCCTCATGCCTTTTGCACACATTGTATATAGACTCCCCCCTTTGTTTTCTACTGTGTTATTGACTTGTTAATTGTTTATTCCATGTGTAACTCTGTGTTGTCTGCTCACACTGCTATGCTTTATCTTGGCCAGGTCGCAGTTGCAAATGAGAACTTGTTCTCAACTGGCCTACCTGGTTAAATAAAGGTGAAATAAAAAAATAAAAAATAAAAAATGATGCGGATGCTAAGCTACATGACTGTCATATGTTCCCGGGTTTCATCCGATGGCATTGAAGAGTATACCACATCAGTCAGCAACTTCATCAACAAGTGCATCGATGATTAGCATGAGGCTGTATGTAGTTTTATATAGGCCTATTGTAAATGTGTGTTATTGTAGCTTCACCATCTTTATTTGCGACAAGAAATACCAACACACACATACATTTCAGCTACATATTCAGGTAATGAACTGTCCATTGATCACCACAGCAATTTATGTCAATATTACCCGGGTAAATCAGGCATGCAGACAGGCTCTATCGACCTCTATATACGAGGAGATGTGTCCAACACACTTACTGACCTTTGTTTCTCAATGACACGTTTTGCTAAAATAAAGGTTTAAGGAAATACATGCAGGCACTACATTACTACGAGACCAAACAGACAAAACTAAATCAAGGATGATGGTCTTTTACGTATATAAGCAAAGCTCGCTTTCATATCATTAAAAAAAGCTTGAAATGGTAGTGGAATGGGATCAGCGAGATGTGTGAAGAAGCCATTATTATGTTGGAAGCACCTCCTCTAAGAGTATGAATTAGGATGTTTGAGAAGGTTTGAATCCTAAGCAACCTGCCTACACATTGTTTGAAGTACAATAGACTAACATAGTTACTGTAGTAGGTCAAAGCTGTGTGCTGGAAACCTTGGTAGAGCATGAGGGAAGTAGGCATTGTGGAACTCATGTCAATTTCCTTTATTTCTTCGGCTTCAGACCAATGCCTACTTCTCACTTAAAAATGTGTATTTTAGTTTTTAATATAGTACATTTCTAAATCAGGAATGGCTCTTTAATAGGGAGTAATTGCGGCTAGTTATGTGTCTACCTCATATTTGAGACTGCTGGTGTGGTCAGTTCTTGCTCTGAGGCTGAGAAAAGGAGGGAGAACGTGAATGAGGGAGAAATAAGTTGGTGGGGTGAAAATAGAGAAAGGCGGAGAAGAGAAAGGGAGAATCTCCATTGGTTCGTTCGCCTCCTGCCTCCTCTTCTCTGTCCTGTCCTCGTTTTGAAAAAGGTCAAAGGTAATCGAGGAGAGGTGGCGAGGAGAGGGAACGTGGAAACAAGTGCTCTGATATGAAGAGACTCTGCTTTTCAACTCGCGCGTCATCAGGCAAACTATGTTTACAGGGGTGGAATCCAAAAATACATGTGCAAAGTGATAAAAACAATTGTAGCTAGTAAATGTGTGCAGCTTTTCTCCTTCTAGAAAACAAAAGCTGATTCAAAGGAGGTGTGGTATAGGTGTTAGAACACTTCCACGCTACCTGGTGGGAGGAAACTCTTGTGCATCCTCTGTCAAAGTTGGTAATGGAGGATAGGAGGACACTCTTTTGTTCACCTACTAATGAATTGAAACTCCCTCGAGCACTCGACCACTTATTGGTTTCCTGGTCACGGAGGAGAGAGGAGTCGAGGAGAGGACTGTTTTTGCCCAATTGAGAATCTCCCAAAGAGAGAGATGTCTCAGAATAGTGACCCTTGACCTTTAGTCCAGCTGAATTCTGGGAGAGTGAGGGAAAAGTTCACAGTTCACCATTATGCTCTGCTATACTGTACCTCTATCCCTCCATCCCCCTATACCTCCATCCCTCTATACCTTCATCCCTCCCATCCCTCCATCCCTCTATACCTTCATCCCTCCATCCCTCTATACCTCCATCCCTCTATACCTTCATCCCTCTATACCTTCATCCCTCCATCCCTCTATACTTTCATCCCTCTATACTTTAATCCCTCCCATCCCTCTATACCTCCATCCCTCTATACCTTCATCCTTCCATCCCTCTATACCTCCATCCCTCTATACCTCCATCCCTATATCCCTATATACCTCCATCCCTCTATACCTTCATCCCTCATCCCTCTATACCATCCCTCTATACCTCTATCCCTCTATCCCAGACAGACAGACAGACAGACAGACAGACAGACAGACAGACAGACAGACAGACAGACAGACAGACAGACAGACAGACAGACAGACAGACTGACTGACTGACTGACTGACTGACTGACTGACTGACTGACTGACTGACTGACTGACTGACTGACTGACTGACTGACTGACTGACTGACTGACCAATATGGAATACATATAGTGAGCAATATGGAATATATATAGTCAGCAGTATGGAATATATATAGTGAGCAATATGGAATATATATAGTGAGCAATATGGAATATACTATATAGTGAGCAATATGGAATATACTATATAGTGAGCAATATGGAATACATATAGTGAGCAATATGGAATATATGTAGTGAGCAATATGGAATACATATAGTGAGCAATATGGAATATACTATATAGTGAGCAATATGGAATACATATAGTGAGCAATATGGAATATATATAGTGAGCAATATGGAATATACTATATAGTGAGCAATATGGAATACATATAGTGAGCAATATGGAATATATGTAGTGAGCAATATGGAATACATATAGTGAGCAATATGTTTGGAATATCAAATCTCAATAAAATGTATAATAAGGTATAGTGTTGTAAAGTATTGTATTGTATATAGTATTGTATAGTATTGTATCTATATTATTGTTCAACATGTGTTGTTATTATTAGCTATCCAAGGAGGTTTGCATATAACAGAAATCTTTATCAGACATTAAGTCATTAACCATATTTATCTACCACAGAACAACTCACAGCCAATCCGAGAGAGGGAATGAGGGAATGAAAAAAAGAGAAGTGCTACTGTTTCTGGAGTGTGAGGGTCTACACTGGTATCCCTCTGAGCTCTCAATTACCTCAATGTTATCACTTACTTTACCTTCATAACAACGTCTGAAAGCATGAGAGCATAAAAGTTTAGATTGTTCTGCCCAGTGCTTGACTTAGATTGAAATAGATTCCGGTAGTCGTTTTTGGTGCTGGTACTGTTGATATTTAGGTGCAGGAGCTTCACAATACTGAGCTAAAATTTTATAAGAGGCACAGGAGCTCAAGCAGTATAACATTTGGGGTGCCGGTACAATCACACACACACACACACACACACACACACACACACACACACACACACACACACACACACACACACACACACACACACACACACACACACACACACACACACACACACACACACACACACACACACACACACATTAGAGAAGGCAGGAGAGATTTAAAGTGAACAGCCATATAATTAAGCCCTCATTTGAATCAGATTTCCGTGGCCATTGCCTCTGAATTCCTAGCCGCATGTAAACTGTCCAGAAGTCATGCTGAAGTAAAACATCCCTGATAGAGACCTGCAACTTGATCTGACGAAAGGGGGGATGAGGGGTGAGGAGGGGTAAGGAGGGGGAGAGGGGGCCGTCATGTTTGTATTGGCGATGAAAACCACTCATGGCACACATCGCTTTCTCTCTTTCTCTCTCGCTCTTTCTCCTTCTCCCCCTCCCTTTGGTTCGTTACCCCTTTTTCTCGGTCTGTCATTGGCTGGACGTAATGGGAGTGATGATCTGGTAATAATAAGCCTGGGGAGGAATAGGAGAGGAAGAAACAGAGAGGGTTTCCTCGGAGAAGCTCACAGGCCAGCACACATGTCACTCCAGCCCGGCATGGATCAGCGCCAATGTTCATTCCTATTACCCTGATGTCTCGGACCTCCATCGTTATACTGGGAACGCTGAGTGGAACGCTGTGTGGAACGCTGAGTGGAACGCTGTGTGGAACGCTGTGTGGAACGCTGTGTGGAACGCTGAGTGGAACGCTGAGTGGAACGCTGTGTGGAACGCTGTGTGGAACACTGAGTGGAACACTGTGTGGAACGCTGAGTGGAACACTGTGTGGAACGCTGTGTGGAACGCTGTGTGGAACGCTGTGTGGAACGCTGTGTGGAACGCAGTCTTTTCCCGGGATAAAGAGTTCTATTGGCGCTGTTTGATCACATTTTTATCGATTTCGATTTGCAATTAGATGTGAAGTTTGCAGTTTTGTAGGAGCTGTGTAACAAAGTTACAACATTTCCTCTTCTCCTTCCCCCCTCATTCATCCCTCTTGATTTTCCACACAGAATCATGTCATATTCAACTGAGGCCTTATTCAATTCAATTCAAGCTCTAGTTAGTGCAAGATATATATCCGTCTCTCCTTCCTCTACTCTCCCCTTCCTCTACTCTCTCCTTCCTCTACTCTCTCCTTACTCTACTCTCTCCTTTCTCTACTCTCTCCTTTCTCTACTCTCTCCTTTCTCTACTCTCTCCTTTCTCTACTCTCTCCTTCCTCTACTCTCTCCTTCCTCTACTCTCTCCTTCCTCTACTCTCTCCTTCTTCTACTCTCTCCTTCCTCTACTCTCTCCTTCCTCTACTCTCTCCTTCGTCTACTCTCTCCTTCCTCTACTCTCTCCTTCCTGTACTCTCTCCTTCCTCTACTATCCTTCCTCTACTCTCTCCTTTCTCTACTCTCTCCTTTCTCTACTCTCTCCTTCCTCTACTCTCTCCTTCCTCTACTCTCTCCTTTCTCTACTCTCTCCTTCCTCTACTCTCTCCTTCGTCTACTCTCCTTCCTCTACTCTCTCCTTTCTCTACTCTCTCCTTCGTCTACTCTCTCCTTCCTCTACTCTCTCCTTCGTCTACTCTCTCCTTTCTCTACTCTCTCCTTCGTCTACTCTCCTTCCTCTACTCTCTCCTTTCTCTACTCTCTCCTTTCTCTACTCTCTCCTTTCTCTACTCTCTCCTTCGTCTACTCTCTCCTTCCTCTACTCTCTCCTTCCTCTACTCTCTCCTTCCTCTACTCTCCTTCCTCTACTCTCTCCTTCCTCTACTCTCTCCTTCCTCTACTCTCTCCTTTCTCTACTCTCTCCTTCGTCTACTCTCTCCTCCTTCTCTCTCTCTCCTTCTCTACTCTCTCCTTTCTCTACTCTCTCCTTCGTCTACTCTCTCCTTCCTCTACTCTCTCCTTCCTCTACTCTCTCTCCTCCTTCCTCTACTCTCTCCTTCGTCTACTCTCTCCTTCCTCTACTCTCTCCTTCCTCTCTCCTCCTTCTCTACTCTCTCCTTCTCTACTATCCTTCTCTCTCCTCCTTTCTCTACTCTCTCCTTCCTCTACTCTCTCCTTCGTCTACTCTCCTTCCTCTACTCTCTCCTTCCTCTACTCTCTCCTTCCTCTACTCTCTCCTTCCTCTACTCTCCTTCGTCTACTCTCTCCTTTCTCTACTCTCTCCTTCCTCTACTCTCTCCTTCGTCTACTCTCCTTCCTCTACTCTCTCCTTTCTCTACTCTCTCCTTCGTCTACTCTCTCCTTCCTCTACTCTCTCCTTCGTCTACTCTCTCCTTCTCTACTCTCTCCTTCCTCTACTCTCCTTCCTCTACTCTCTCCCTTTCTCTCCTTTCTCTCCTCCTTCTCTACTCTCTCTCTCCTTCTCTACTCTCTCCTTTCTCTACTCTCTCCTTCGTCTACTCTCTCCTTCGTCTACTCTCTCCTTCCTCTTTCTTCTACTCTCTCCTTCCTCTACTCTCCTTCCTCTACTCTCTCCTTCCTCTACTCTCTCCTTCGTCTACTCTCTCCTTTCTCTACTCTCTCCTTCCTCTACTCTCTCCTTCGTCTACTCTCCTTCCTCTACTCTCTCCTTTCTCTACTCTCTCCTTCGTCTACTCTCTCCTTCGTCTACTCTCTCCTTCGTCTACTCTCTCCTTTCTCTACTCTCTCCTTCGTCTACTCTCTCCTTTCTCTACTCTCTCCTTCCTCTACTCTCTCCTTCGTCTACTCTCCTTCCTCTACTCTCTCCTTTCTCTACTCTCTCCTTCGTCTACTCTCTCCTTCCTCTACTCTCTCCTTTCTCTACTCTCTCCTTCCTCTACTCTCTCCTTCGTCTACTCTCTCCTTCCTCTACTCTCTCCTTCCTCTACTCTCTCCTTCGTCTACTCTCTCCTTCATCTACTCTCTCCTTTCTCTACTCTCTCCTTCCTCTACTCTCTCCTTCCTCTACTCTCCTTCCTCTACTCTCTCCTTCGTCTACTCTCTCCTTCCTCTACTCTCTCCTTTCTCTACTCTCTCCTTCCTCTACTCTCTCCTTCGTCTACTCTCTCCTTCCTCTACTCTCTCCTTTCTCTACTCTCTCCTTTCTCTACTCTCTCCTTCGTCTACTCTCTCCTTTCTCTACTCTCTCCTTCCTCTACTCTCTCCTTCCTCTACTCTCCTTCCTCTACTCTCTCCTTCGTCTACTCTCTCCTTCGTCTACTCTCTCCTTTCTCTACTCTCTCCTTCCTCTACTCTCTCCTTCGTCTACTCTCTCCTTCCTCTACTCTCTCCTTTCTCTACTCTCTCCTTCCTCTACTCTCTCCTTCGTCTACTCTCTCCTTCGTCTACTCTCTCCTTTCTCTACTCTCTCCTTCCTCTACTCTCCTTACTTTACTCTCTCCTTCGTCTACTCTCTCCTTCCTCTACTCTCTCCTTTCTCTACTCTCTCCTTCCTCTACTCTCTCCTTCCTCTACTCTCTCCTTCCTCTACTCTCTCCTTTCTCTACTCTCTCCTTCCTCTACTCTCCTTCCTCTACTCTCTTCCCCTTTCAGCCAGGTGCTGTGTGTCTGTCAGTGTTGTCTTGTGGTTATGGTTTTGCAGCAGCACTGTCTCTTGCTTTCTCTCCTCTCACTCACACAGTGTGTTTAACATCTGCCCCGTGGACCTGCACCTCTCAGCACCTTTCAGCACCCATTGCAGTCTATCAGTCATTTCGGCTCAATACTACTACACAGCCACACAGAAAGCACTCCTCCAACCACTCACCTCCTGCAACTGCTCAGCCATTACGGAGACAGGGCAGTAGACAGAGTTACAGTTAAACCATGACCACGACACAGCGCTGAGAGAAACATGTCGCACCTGGAGGGAGAATGAAAGGGAAAGTAAGGGTTGCAACAGGGGACTAATCAACTAATCGCCAAGACCTTGATTAGCTGAATCAGGTCTGGTAGTGCTGGGCCGGGCCGGGAACAAAAACTGCAAACCGCCTT
>NC_056459.1:26297999-26330499 GCF_018296145.1 Oncorhynchus tshawytscha
TTAGTGCTGGGGTACCTTTCAATTTGATGGACGTCTAGGGGACCTAGACGTTCACTCTGTCCGACAGTTAAACCCAGGTGGGGGACATAGGTGTGTGTGTGTGTGTGTGTGTGTGTGTGTGTGTGTGTGTGTGTGTGTGTGTGTGTGATATAGAACAGTGGTCCTCTCAAAGAACACCCCCGAAGGCCGAAATAACACACTTAACTCAACTCACGCTGTTTCACTCAATCACCATAATATAGTTTCAACACAGCACACAAGAGGCACACAGACAGAGGCAAGGAAATACTCTGATGAACACAAACACACATACAGGACCAAAAATAAACACTGACTCTTGGGGGTACTCTAATGCTGGTCCAATTATGTTTTCAATAGTTAAAGTGTGCCCTAGATACTAATGTAACGCTTATGTGCACAAATAAATTCTCAACACAACTTCAATTCATAGCCAGCCAGGTCTCCCGTGATACAAGTCAGTATTCAACGTCCTTCCATGTCTGAGGACGTTGGGAGATGATGTGGAAACCAGCCACTAGGGGCAACAGTGAGCGTTGTTAACTTCAAATAGGTTTCAGTTTTACTAGGGGGTTGTGGACATGGATGGTGAACAGTTTAGAAAGTTGTTTTTTATATATTTTTAAGCCTATCTCAAGCCTTAACCCTTACCTTAACCATTCGGAGTTAATGCCTAACCTTAATAATTCAGAGTTGATACCTAAACATAAACTTAAACATTTCGAAATGTGACGTTTGGAACAACTTCGAAATTTAACGTTTGTTATTTTATCTTTGCCCTCCACTCTAACATGGCAGCTCTGAGACCTCCACTCTTACATGGCAGCTCTGACACCTCCACTCTAACATGGCAGCTCTGTGTAATGTTTAAGTAACATTGCCAGAGGGCTGTAGTGGTAGAAGGGCAGTGATGTCAGAGCGTTAGTATAAAGGTTGTCACGGGGCTTGATCGGTGTCAGATGCTGATTGGTGGCAGATGCTGATTGGTGGCAGATGCTGATGTGTAATCACAGTGGGTCAGACAGGGGTAACCCTCCGTTTCCTATAGTTCACAATCAGCTTCTTTGTCTTTCTGACATTGAGGGAGAGGTTGTTGTCCTGGCACCACACTGCCAGGTCTCTGACCTTTCCCCTGTAGGCTGTCTTGTCAACGTCGGTGATCAGGCCTACCACCGTCGTGTTGTCAGCAAACTTAATAATGGTGTTGGAGTCGTTTGCGGCCCTGCGGTCGTGGGTGATCAGGGAGTACAGGAGTGGGCTAAATACTCACCCCTGAGGGGCCCCCATGTGGGGGTCAGCATGGCATTGTGTTGTTGCCTATCCTCACCAACTGGGGGCAGCCTGTCAGAAAGTCCAGTATCCAATTGCAGAGGTAGGTATTTAATCCCAAGGTCCTTTGTTTAGGGATGATCTTTGTGGGCACTATGATGTTGAACGCTGAGTTGTAGTCAATGGACATCATTCTAACATCGGTGTTCCTTTTGTCCAGGTGGTAAAGGGCAGTGTGGAGTGCAATAACGATTGTGTAAATGTGAGCCATGACCAGCTCGGGACATAGGGGCAGCTCGGGACAGAGGTGCAGCTGCTCGGGACAGAGGGGCAGCTGCTCAGGACAGAGGTGCAGCTGCTCGGGACAGAGGTGCAGCTGCTCGGGACAAAGGGGCAGCTCAGGACAGAGGGGCAGCTCGGGACAGAGGGGCTCTGGCGCCTCTGGGCTGAGGGGCTCTGGCGCCTCTCTTGGCTGAGGGGCTCTGGCGCCTCTGGGCTGAAGGGCTCTGGCGCCTCTGGGCTGACTGGCGGCACTGGCGGCCCCTGGCTGACTGGCGGCACTGGCGGCCCCTGGCTGATTGGCGGCACTGGCGGCCCCTGGCTGACTGGTGGCACTGGCGGCCCCTGGCTGATTGGCGGCACTGGCGGCCCCTGGCTGACTGGCGGCACTGGCGGCCCCTGGCTGACTGGCGGCCCCTGGCTGACTGGCTGCACTGGCGGCCCCTGGCTGACTGGCGGCACTGGCGGCTGGGCAGACGGGTGGCTCAGGCGGCGCTGGGCAGACGGGTGGCTCAGGCGGCGCTGGGCAGACGGGTGGCTCAGGCGGCGCTGGGCAGACGGGAGGCTCCGGCAACGCTGGAGAGACGGGTAGCTCAGATAGCGCTGGGCAGACGGGAAGCTCCGGCAACGCTGGAGAGGAAGGCTCTGGCAGTGCTGGACTAAGGAGCTCTGGCGCCTCTGGAATGAGGGGCTCTTGCGCCTCTGGACTGAGGGGCGGGAGCTCTGGTAGCGCTGAACAGGCGGGAGACTCCGGCTGCGCTGGAGAGGAGGAAGGCTCCGGCAGCGCTGGACAGGCGGGAGCACCTATAGGGGTGAGACGGAGAGACAGCCTGGTGCGGGGGGCTGCCACTGGAGGGCTGGTGCGTGGAGGTGGTACCGGATAGACCGGACCGTGCAGGCGCACTGGAGCTCTTGAGCACCGAGCCTGCCCAACCTTACCCGGTTGAATGCTCCCGGTCGCCCTGCCAGTACGGCGAGGTGGAATAGCCCGCACTGGGCTATGTAGGCGAACCGGGGACACCGTGCGCAAGGCTGGTGCCATGTAAGCCGGCCCAAGGAGACGCACTGTAGACCAGATGCGTAGAGCCGGCTTCATGGCACTTGGCTCGATGCCAACTCTAGCCCGGCCGATATGCAGAGCTGGAATGTACCGCACCGGGCTATGCACCCGCACTGGGGACACCGTGCGCTCCACCATGGCACTTGGCTCGATGCCAACTCTAGCCCGGCCGATATGCAGAGCTGGAATGTACCACACCGGGCTATGCACCCGCACTGGGGACACCGTGCGCTCCACAGCATAACACGGTGCCTGCCCGGTCTCTCTTGCCCCCCGGTAAGCACAGGAAGTTGGCGCAGGTCTCCTACCTGGCTTCGCCACACTTCCTGTGTGCCTCCCCCAAGAAATTTTTGGGGCTGCCTCTCGGGCTTCCTTGCCAGCCATGTTCCCTCATATCACCGGCTCCTCTCTCCGGCTGCCTCTGCTCTCCTAGCTGCCTCCACCTGTTCCCATGGAAGGCAATCCTTTCCCGCCAGGATCTCCTCCCAGGTGTAGCAACCCTTGCCGTCCAATACATCGTCCCATGTCCATTCCTCTTTGCGCCGCTGTTGCTGTTGCCTGTTACCACGCCGCTTGGTCCTGTTGTGGTGGGTGATTCTGTAAGGGTTTTCCTGTGGTGATGGAGAAGCGGACCAAAATGCAGCATGGTGGTTATTCATGTTCTTTAATAAAGGAACTAGACATGAAATAACTAACAAAACAATAAATGTGCGAAAACCTAAACAGTCCTATCTGGTGCAAACACAGAGACAGGAACAATCACCCACAAACACACAGTGAAACCCAGGCTACCTAAGTATGATTCTCAATCAGAGACAACTAATGGCACCTGCCTCTGATTGAGAACCATACTAGGCCGAAACATAGAAATACCCAAAACCCAGAAAAACAAACATAGACTGCCCACCCAACTCACACCCTGACCATACTAAATAAATACAAAACAAAGGAAATAAAGGTCAGAACGTGACAACGTACAAAACATTACGTACAAAACATTACGGCCAAAACATTACGTACAAAACATTAAGTACAAAACATTACCTACAAAACATTACCTACAAAACATTACCTACAAAACATTACCTACAAAACATTACCTACAAAACATTACCTACAAAACATTACGTACAAAACATTACCTACAAAACATTACCTACAAAACATTACGGCCAAAACATTACCTACAAAACATTACCTACAAAACATTACCTACAAAACATTAAGTACAAAACATTACGTACAAAACATTACCTACAAAACATTACCTACAAAACATTACCTACAAAACATTACCTACAAAACATTAAGTACAAAACATTACCTACAAAACATTACCTACAAAACATTACCTACAAAACATTACCTACAAAACATTACGGCCAAAACATTAAGTACAAAACATTACCTACAAAACATTAGGTACAAAACATTACCTACAAAACATTACCTACAAAAATTACCTACAAAACATTACCTACAAAACATTACGGCCAAAACATTACGTACAAAACATTACCTACAAAACATTAAGTACAAAACATTACCTACAAAACATTACCTACAAAACATTACGGCCAAAACATTACCTACAAAACATTACCTACAAAACATTCCGGCCAAAACATTACCTACAAAACATTACGGACAAAACATTAGGTACAAAACATTACCTACAAAACATTACCTACAAAACATTACCTTCAAAACATTACCTACAAAACATTAGGTACAAAACATTACCTACAAAACATTACCCACAAAACATTACCTACAAAACATTACGGCCAAAACATTACCTACAAAACATTACCTACAAAACATTACCTACAAAACATTACGGCCAAAACATTACGGCCAAAACATTACCTACAAAACAGTACCTACAAAACATTACGGCCAAAACATTACCTACAAAACATTACGGACAAAACATTAGGTACAAAACATTACGGCCAAAACAAGTTAGGATCAGTGCAAAAACAGACAGGAAATAGAAGAATTGGTCAGGAGCCTGTAAAACAGTAGCCCTCCCATCCTGCACCATTATTACACATGGGTGTGTGTTTGTGTGTGTTACACACTGTTATTTACACACAGACACACTATTTATAATTTCATACTTTATGTTATCGCCTGTAAATAGAGACATTAAAAAGACAGGGGAAAGGTTGATGAAAGTGAAATAGAAAAATGAAAAAAAGCGAGACAGCGGTGCCAATATTTCACCCTCAGGTGCATGATGGCAACCAATTGGAGTAGAAACAGCAGGGCAAGAGTCAGTGGACTGCATCATAACAGACACACACACTAGCCAGGTCGCTCAAGCTCCACTTTCAAATTAGACATCTGTCCAAGTAGCCAGGATGTCGGGAGATACCTTCAAAAAACTGCCACTAGGGGCAACGATGAGTGCCATTACCATGAAGTGGGGTTTTGCTGTACTCTGTCTGTCTGTCTGTCTGTCTGTCTGTCTGTCTGTCTGTCTGTCTGTCTGTCTGTCTGTCTGTCTGTCTGTCTGTCTGTCTGTCTGTCTGTTTGTCTGTCTGTCTTTCTTCCATGCTTTTTCCCTATTACTCTACCGTTCCATTATGTACTGATGAATTCAGATGTGTCTGGCTAGCTCCTGTCACAGTGCTGGTACAGGGGCCAGCTGTGGGGGTCCTTTAGTGAGGATCTGTCCATGTGTCTGCCTGACAAGAACAGGGCTGGGTTTACACTGTCCTGAACGCCCAGCCATCGCTCCTAATTACTGTCCTGTCACAGAGCCGGGGAACTTCAGGGGAACTGGAAGGAACCAGAGGTCTGGAAGTCATTACACAGTGAGTTGAGTGAGTACCCCATCCCCACCTCCCCACCTCCCTCCATCTCTCCTCACCTCCCCACCTCCCTCCCTCCCTCCCCCCGCCTCCCTCCCTCCCTACCTCCCCCTCCCTCCCTCCCCACCTCCCCACCTCCCTCCCTCCCTCCCCTCCCTCCCCCCTCCCTCCCTCCCTCCCTCCCTCCCCACCTCCCTCCCTCCCTCCCCACCTCCCTCCCCACCTCCCTCCCTCCCCACCTCCCTCCATCTCTCCCCACCTCCCTCCCCACCTCCCTCCCTCCCCACCTCCCCACCTCCCTCCCTCCCCACCTCCCCACCTCCCTCCATCTCTCCCCACCTCCCTCCCTCCCCACCTCCCTCCCCACCTCCCTCCCTCCCCACCTCCCCACCTCCCTCCATCTCTCCCCACCTCCCTACATCTCTCCCCACCTCCCCACCTCCCTCCCTCCCCACCTCCCCACCTCCCTCCCTCCCCACCTCCCTCCCTCCCTCCCTCCATCCCCCCTCTCACACTCCCCTAGCTTTAATCACTCTCAGCTGAGAAGGGATGGAAGGAGGAGGGAAGGAGATTTCAAGGGGGCTTAATCAGCAACAAGTGCATTTGATTCCACTCAGCCCCACCCCTCTGTTTGTAAAACAAACCATAATACACACACACACACAAACACGCACACACACACACACGCACGCATGCACGCACCCACGCACACACACACACACACACACACACACACACACACACACACACACACACACACACACACACACACACACACACACACACACACACACCAACCCCCATGGAGAGCTGCCAGGTTTCTGGAGAGGAAACTCTCTCTCACAGGAACAGGAAATGAACACAGGTTGCTCTGTATCACCAGGCAGACACACAGACACAGACAGCTCTGTACAGACAAACCAGACAGACAGACAGACAGACAGACAGACAGACAGACAGACAGACAGACAGACAGACAGACAGACAGACAGGCAGACACGCTAACACACACGCACACAGACAGACAGACACACTAACACACATGCACACAGTCACACAAGCGCACACCGACCCCCGGCCCTCATCTCACGCACACCGACCCCCGTCCTTTTCCTTAAAGTGGAGACCGCTGGGCCTGCTTGTTTTTATCTTCTGTTGTCACTGAGAACCTGACGGTGGGGCGTTAGGGGACAAAAGGTGTGTGTGTTAGTGGGTGGACACCTAGTGATTCTGACGGTTCCACCACAGGGTCCCGTGTTTTCCCAGAAGCCCCCTTTTCCATTAGCAGCTACCCATGATGCCTGCTGGGTGGGTGAGGGCTGACGGGGAAAATGAGAGGAACCAAGAAACACAAACAGTCTCTAATCAACCCAGCTCTCACGCACACACACTCACACACATAAAGACACACACATTCACTGTCTCTACATCTCCTTCTATCTCTCTGTCATTCTCTCTGTTCATGAGTTGTGTGTCTACAGACAAAATACTGAATATTGTATGAGAGAACAAGTTCAGCTGGAGTTGTCATCCATCATCAGACAAATAATTCCCTTCAGCTTCAGCTGTGTGTGTGTGTGTGTGTGTGTGTATGTGTGTGTGTGTGTGCAGTAGATGAATGATAATATTCCTCACCTGTAAGCAGCAGTTGGTGGGTCATCTAAAACTGTGACCAGGGATCTCTCCTGTCCTCTCTGACAGTCTATAAACTGTGACCAGGGATCTCTCCTGTCCTCTCTGACAGTCTATAAACTGTGACCAGGGATCTCTCCTGTCCTCTCTGACAGTCTATAAACTGTGACCAGGGATCTCTCCTGTCCTCTCTGACAGTCTATAAACTGTGACCAGGGATCTCTCCTGTCCTCTCTGACAGTCTATAAACTGTGACCAGGGATCTCTCCTGTCCTCTCTGACAGTCTATAAACTGTGACCAGGGATCTCTCCTGTCCTCTCTGACAGTCTATAAACTGTGACCAGGGATCTCTCCTGTCCTCTCTGACAGTCTATAAACTGTGACCAGGGATCTCTCCTGTCCTCTCTGACAGTCTATAAACTGTGACCAGGGATCTCTCCTGTCCTCTCTGACAGTCTATAAACTGTGACCAGGGATCTCTCCTGTCCTCTCTGACAGTCTATAAACTGTGACCAGGGATCTCTCCTGTCCTCTCTGACAGTCTATAAACTGTGACCAGGGATCTCTCCTGTCCTCTCTGACAGTCTATAAACTGTGACCAGGGATCTCTCCTGTCCTCTCTGACAGTCTATAAACTGTGACCAGGGATCTCTCCTGTCCTCTCTGACAGTCTATAAACTGTGACCAGGGATCTCTCCTGTCCTCTCTGACAGTCTATAAACTGTGACCAGGGATCTCTCCTGTCCTCTCTGACAGTCTATAAACTGTGACCAGGGATCTCTCCTGTCCTCTCTGACAGTCTATAAACTGTGACCAGGGATCTCTCCTGTCCTCTCTGACAGTCTATAAACTGTGACCAGGGATCTCTCCTGTCCTCTCTGACAGTCTATAAACTGTGACCAGGGATCTCTCCTGTCCTCTCTGACAGTCTATAAACTGTGACCAGGGATCTCTCCTCCTGACAGTCTATAAACTCTGACAGTCTGACAGTCTATAAACTGTGACCAGGGATCTCTCCTGTCCTCTCTGACAGTCTATAAACTGTGACCAGGGAGCTCTCCTGTCCTCTCTGACAGTCTATAAACTGTGACCAGGAGCTATCCTGTCCTCTCTGACAGTCTATAAACTGTGACCAGGAGCTCTCTGTCCTCTCTGACAGTCTATAAACTGTGACCAGGGAGCTCTCCTGTCCTCTCTGACAGTCTATAAACTGTGACCAGGGAGCTCTCCTGTCCTCTCTGACAGTCTATAAACTGTGACCAGGGATCTCTCCTGTCCTCTCTGACAGTCTATAAACTGTGACCAGGGATCTCTCCTGTCCTCTCTGACAGTCTATAAACTGTGACCAGGAGCTCTCCTGTCCTCTCTGACAGTCTATAAACTGTGACCAGGGATCTCTCCTGTCCTCTCTGACAGTCTATAAACTGTGACCAGGGATCTCTCCTGTCCTCTCTGACAGTCTATAAACTGTGACCAGGGAGCTCTCCTGTCCTCTCTGACAGTCTATAAACTGTGACCAGGGATCTCTCCTGTCCTCTCTGACAGTCTATAAACTGTGACCAGGGAGCTCTCCTGTCCTCTCTGAACTCACAGGTCACACTGCTGTCATCTATACACCTCACACTGGGAAATAGAGACGTAAAGAAGAGAGAAAGAGGGGAGAAAGTGAGTGAGAACAAGAGAACGATAAGAAGTGTGATGAAGGCACAGAGAAAGAGTTAATGGAACGTTTTGAATGTGAGAGCCAGACTACTTCCTGACCATGTCCCTCGCTGTGCTAAGAAGCAGCTCTACGGCAGTGAGGACATTCACAATCACAGGCCTCAGCAATGATGGCAGCCATGTTGATATTAGATAGATCTCATTAGCCTCACATTCTCATTTAGACAATAAACACATGGGATTAAGAGAGTTTTGGAGTTAACATTTTTTTAGATTTTCTGAGTGCTGTCCTGAGGATTTGTTGGGTTGGTAGTGAACTGAGCCTCAGAACCAGCTCTTTTCCAGTGGTGGAAAAAGTGCTCAATTGTCATACCTGAGTAAAAGTAAAGACACCTCAATAGAAAATGTCTCAAGTAAAAGTGAAAGTCACCCAGTAAAATACTACTTGAGTAAAAGTCTAAAAGTATTTGGTTTTAAATATACTTAAGTATCAAAAGTAAATGGAATTTCTCAAATGTACTCAAGTATTGAAAGTAAAAGTATAAGTATTAATAATTTAAAATTCCTTATATTAAGCAAACCCGACGACACCATTTTCTAGTTTTTTTATTGACGGATAGCCAGGCGCTCACTCAGACATAATTTACGTTTAGTGAGTCCACCAGATCAGAGGCAGTAGGGGATGAGCGGGGATGTTCTCTTGATAAGTATATAAATTTGACCCTTTTCCTGTCAAAATCTAACAAGTACTTTTGGGAAAATGTATTTTTTTTTGTGATGTAAAAGGAAAAGTTGCCAAAATATAAATAGTGAAGTAAAATACAGATACCTCAAAAAACGACTTAAGTAGAACGTTAAAGAATTTTTACTTAAGTACTTTACACCACTGCACTTTTCTATTTCATTTGGTCTCTGTCTCTCTGTCTCTCTGTCTCTGTCTCCCTGTCTCTGTATCTATCTCTGTCTCTCTGTCTCTATCTCTGTCTCTGTCTCTATCTCTGTCTCTCTGTCTCTCTGTCTCTGTCTCAATCTCTATCTCTCTGTCTCTATCTCTGTCTCTGTCTCTCTGTCTCTGTCTCCCTGTCTCTGTCTCTATCTCTGTCTCTCTGTCTCTATCTCTGTCTCTGTCTCTGTCTCTATCTCTGTCTTTCTGTCTCTCTCTCTCTCTCTCTCTCTCTCTCTCTCTCTCTCTCTCTCTGTCTTTGTCTCTGGGGGTTACCAGTCAGTCCCTACCTCCTCTCTGGCATGTGACTCAGTGTCGGGGACCAACTAGCCAATTAGTGGTGAATGTGAGTGTTCTAACGAGCCTGTGGGGAATAATGGAGTCTGATTACGACACCCACTACCTTCCCATCCACCCCGCCTCTTCCCCTAAATACACCCTCCCTTCATCCCCCCTCATTGCCTCTTCCCCACCCCCAGACACCCCCGACACCCCAAAATGTCTCGAAGACAGCCTAGTCACAGCTGGGGCCTAGAATAGGGAGTGCAAAGGATTCTGGGTCAACATGCAGACCTGCACAGCCTTCTCTTGTGTTAAGGGTTGAATGGATCAAAGTGTGTGTGTGTGTTTGAGAGAGAGACAGAGAGAGAGAGACAGAGAGGAGGGAGAGACAACTTGGAAACAGAATGGTAAAAGAGAGAAAATGAGAGAGTGAAAACCAGGGAAAATTTATATTGAGGTCTTCCGTGGGTCTGTTCGTGCTCCTAACTTGGTCAGGCATGGTTGGCCTGAGTACCATAATAAACTGTGAGATTGAATAATTCGGCAGCACTGATTTGTTTAGCCAAACACAAGACTCAAGTTTATTTGTCTCTGTAGCCGACAATCACACAAACCAACTGAGCCACCTCTCAGTATGAAGAGGTTGTGAACACAGTACTACTGTGATGTAATGGTTGACATTCTGTAGGCAGACATGATGGAAGCTTGCTGTGTGGGAGACTGAACTGGAGACCACTAATACCAGTCAGAGGCCCATAAATGCCCCCTGTGTCAAGAGTTTGGCATCCTTGCTGTATCTTCACCGATTCTGCCCAGACTCCTTACAATATTGTAGGTGACCCAAATGGGTCCCATGGGCCCGAGTTAAAAGTAGTGCACTATAAAGGGAATAGGGTCCCATTTGGGAGACATTCATTATCATTTGCATAAATGTTTTGCACCACATTTTACTATATATGTTTTATTTTTATGGGGGGGTTACAGGTAAAATGTTCAAAGTATTGTTACATTATCAACAAAATAAAGTGAGCCTCCACCCCCAACCTCCCATTCTCCCAACCTCTCATCCCATCCCATTCTCCCAACATCCCATCCCATTCCCCCAACCTCCCATCCCATTCTCCCAACCTCCCATCCCATCCCATTCTCCCAACCTCCCATCCGATCCCATTCTCCCAACCTCCCATCCCATCCCATTCCCCCAACCTCCCACCCCATTCTCCCAACCTCCCATCTCATCCCATTCTCCCAACCTCCCATCTCATCCCATTCTCCCAACCTCCCATCCCATTCTCCCAACCTCCCATCCCATTCTCCCAAGCTCCCATCCCATTCTCCCAACCTCCCATCCCATTCCCCCAAGCTCCCATCCTGGTCCCCCAACCTTCTATCCCGTTCCTCCAACCTCCCTTCCTTTTCGCTCAACCTCCCATCCCGTTCCCCCAACCTCCTATCCCATTCCCCCAACCTCCCATCCCGTTCCCCCAACCTCCTATCCCATTCTGCCAACCTCCCATCCTTTTCGCTCAACCTCCCATCCCATTCCCCCAACCTCCGTTCCTGTCCCCTTCCCCCAACCTCCCATCCCCTTCCCCCAACCTCCCATTCCATCCCACCAACCTCCCATCCCGTTCCCTCAACCTCCAATTCCATTCCCCCAACCTCCCATCCTATCTCCGCAACCTCCCATCCCATTCCCCCAACCTCCCATCCCATTCCCCCACCTCCAATCCCATTTTCCCAACCTCCCATCCCATTCCCACAACCTCCCATCCCATTCTCCCAACCTCCCATCCCATTCTCCCAACCTCCCATCCCATTCTCCCAACCTCCCATCCCATTCTCCCAAGCTCCCATCCCATTTTCCCAACCTCCCATCCCATTCCCCCAAGCTCCCATCCTGGTCCCCCAACCTTCTATCCCGTTCCTCCAACCTCCCTTCCTTTTCGCTCAACCTCCCATCCCGTTCCCCCAACCTCCTATCCCATTCCCCCAACCTCCCATCCCGTACCCCCAACCTCCTATCCCATTCTCAAAACCTCCCATCCTTTTCGCTCAACCTCCCATCCCATTCTCCCAACCTCCCATCCCATCCCATTCCCCCATCCTCCCATCCCATTCTCCCAAGCTCCCATCCCATTTCCCCAACCTCCCATCCCATTCTCCCAACCTCCCATCCCATTCTCCCAAGCTCCCATCCCATTCTCCCAAGCTCCCATCCCATTCCCCCAAGCTCCCATCCTGGTCCCCCAACCTTCTATCCCGTTCCTCCAACCTCCCTTCCTTTTCGCTCAACCTCCCATCCCGTTCCCCCAACCTCCTATCCCATTCCCCCAACCTCCCATCCCGTTCCCCCAAACTCCTATCCCATTTTCCCAACCTCCCATCCTTTTCGCTCAACCTCCCATCCCATTCCCCCAATCTCCCATTCCTGTCCCCTTCCCCCAACCTCCCATCCCCTTCCCCCAACCTCCCATTCCATCCCACCAACCTCCCATCCCGTTCCCTCAACCTCCAATTCCATTCCCCCAACCTCCCATCCCATCTCCGCAACCACCCATCCCATTCCCCCAACCTCCCATCCCATTCCCCACCTCCAATCCCATTTTCCCAACCTCCCATCCCATTCCCACAACCTCCCATCCCATTTCCCAAACCCCCAATCCCATTCCCCCAACTCCCATCCCATCCCATCTCCCCAACCTCCCATCCCATCCCATCTCCCCAACCTCCCATCCCATTTCCCAAACCCCCAATCCCATTCCCCGACTCCCATCCCATCTCCCCAATCTCCCATCCCATTTCCCAAACCCCCAATCCCATTCCCCCAACCTCCCATCCCATTCCCCCAACCTCCCATCCCATCTCCCCAACCTCCCATCCCATTTCCCAAACCCCCAATCCCATCTCCCAACCTCCCATCCCATCTCCCCAACCACCCATCCCATCTCCCCAACCTCCCATCCCATTTCCCAAACCCCCAATCCCATTCCCCCAACTCCCATCCCATCTCCCCAACCTCCCATCCCATCTCCCCAACCTCCCATCCCATCTCCCCAACCTCCCATCCCATCCCATCTCCCCAACCTCCCATCCCATTTCCCAAACCCCCAATCCCATTCCCCCAACTCCCATCCCATCTCCCCAACCTCCCATCCCATTTCCCAACCCCCCAATCCCATCTCCCCAACCTCCCATCCCATCTCCCCAACCACCCATCCCATCTCCCCAACCTCCCATCCCATTTCCCAAACCCCCAATCCCATTCCCCCAACTCCCATCCCATCTCCCCAACCTCCCATCCCATCTCCCCAACCTCCCATCCCATCTCCCCAACCTCCCATCCCATCCCATCTCCCCAACCTCCCATCCCATTTCCCAAACCCCCAATCCCATTCCCCCAACTCCCATCCCATCTCCCCAACCTCCCATCCCATTTCCCAACCTCCCATCCCATCTCCCCAACCTCCCATCCCATTCTCCCAACCTCCCATCCCATTCCCCCAACCTCCCATCCCATTCTCCCAACCCCACCAGCCAGCATGTAATTTGCGTTCTAACTTTTTGCGTTTTATCTTGAAACATTTCAGTGCCACCATAGCACCCATCTCAATTCCAAATCTCACACTAAGTTTGCTGACCGCTGCAATGTACTGTACTGTCTCCTTTGACTAACATAGAGAGAACCCTGTAGAATGTAGATTCTCATGGAACTATATGACTTGGTCTCACCCACCTCGAATTTCAGTCTTTTTTGAGCACAATCCCAATGTGATACGGAGAAGAAAATATTCTATTCACGCTCATGTTTGTGTGGGAGCATTGTTCTAGGTGATTGCTGAGAGCACATATGCTGAGAGAGAGAAAGAGAGAGAGAGAGAGATGAATTGATGAATGAATTGTAGATCTGAATGTGGACATTTGATTCAGTCATTCAAAAGTACATTGCTGTGTACAGTGACACACATAAACACACTCAATCTTTTTCTGGAAACACGTGGCAATGCATCTTTCAGCAATCATAATCACCCTACAGCTTGAGTGATTACTCAAAATTGGACTTTTAGGAATTCCATGATCCCAATCTTTCCCTGGAATTCGGTTTAAGAACTGTAGGAAAGATAACACCGTCTCCCTGTGATCGTAAACCCCACCAAGGTCAGGTCTGGAGCAACAATATAAATCTCTACTCCTCCCATAATCCTCAGTTTTCTTCTTTCCTTTACTGTTTTCATATTCTTCACACTCCCTTTTTCTACTCTTCTCCTCCCATATCCTCCCTTCCTCTCTCTCATCTTCATATCTTCTTCTTGGTAATCAATCAATCAAATGTATTTATTTCCTCCTCTCTCTCTCCTCTCTCTCTCTGTCTGTCTCTCTCCCCCCCTATCTGTGTGAGTATGTCTTTGTGTATGCTTACAAATGTTAGTGTGTGTGTGTTACCGTGTGTGTGTTAGTTTCTGTGTGTATTTATTTTATGGTGTATAGGCCTATGTGTGGGTGTGTTGAAGGGTGTGTTAGTTTCTGTGTGTATTTATTTTATGGTGTATAGGCCTATGTGTGGGTGTGTTGAAGGGTGTGTGTTAGTTTCTGTGTGTATTTATTTTATGGTGTATAGGCCTATGTGTGGGTGTGTTGAAGGGTGTATATATTTGAAAGCTTTGTCTTTGCTCTCCCTACATTTTAACCCTGGTGTTGACAGCCATCACAGGGAGAGGCAGTGAGTGAACGAGAGAGAGAGAGAGAGGTGGAATTACCTCCTTTCATCATCCGTCGGCTCCTTTGAGCAGGGATCCAGGAATTCCAGGACCTCACTCTTCCCATCCACCCTTTCAGCTCCCTCCCTCCCTCATCCATCCTTTATCCTCCTTCGCTGACACGGAAGAAAGGGAACTGTGGGGGTCTAGGACAGACTAGCTCTACCCTCTGATACACTTAGAAATGACAACTCTGTTGTCTTGGGTGTCCTTTACTGCCATACTGACATACTGCCATTCTGCCATACTTCCATACTGCTATACTGCCACACTCCCATACTGCCATACTCCCATACTCCCATACTGCCATACTGCCATACTTCCACACTCCCATACTGCCATACTGCCATACTCCCATACGGCCATACTTCCATACTGCCATACTGCCATACTGCAACACTCCCATACTGCCATTCTCCCATACTCCCATACTCCCATACTGTCATACTCCCATACTGTCATACTCCCATACTGTCATACTCCTATACTGTCATACTCCAATACTGACACACTGCCATACTCCCATACTGTCATACTGCCATACTGCCATACTGTCATACTCACATACTGCCATACTCCCATACTGCCATTCTCCCATACTCCCATACTGCCATACCATCATACTTCCATACTGCTACACTCCCATACTTCCATACTGCCATACTCCCATACGGCCATACTTCCATACTGTCATACTGCCATACTGCCACACTCCCATACTGCCATTCTCCCATACTCCCATACTGTCATACTCCCATACTGCCATATCCCCATACTGTCATACTCAAATACTGACACACTGCCATACTCACATACTGCCATACTCCCACACTGCCAAACTGCCATTCTGCCATACTGCCATACTGCCATACTGTCATACTGCCATCCTGTCATACTCACATACTGCCATACTCCCATACTGCTATACTCCCATACTGCCATTCTCCCATACTCCCATACTGCCATACCATCATACTCACATACTGCCATACTCCCATACTGCCATACTGCCACACTCCCATACTGCCATACTCCCATACTCCCATACTGCCATACTGCCATACTTCCATACTGCCACACTCCCAGACTGCCATTCTCCCATACTCCCATACTCCCATACTGTCATACTCCCATACTGTCATACTCCCATACTGTCATACTCCAATACTGACACACTGCCATACTCCCATACTGTCATTCTGTCATACTGCCATAATGCCATACTGCCATACTGTCATACTCACATACTGCCATACTCCCATGCTGCTATACTCCCATATTGCCATATTCCCATACGGTCATACTCCCATACTCCCATACTGCCATACTCTCATACTGTCATACTCCCATACTGCCATATTGTCATACTCCCATACTGTCATGCTCCAATACTGACATACTGACATACTCCCATACTGTCATACTCCCATACTGTCATCCTCCAATACTGCCATACTGCCGCACTGTCATACTGTCATACTGCCATACTGTCATACTCCCATACTGCTATACTCCCATATTGCCATACTCCCATACTCCCATACTGCCATACAGTCATACTCCCATACTGTCATGCTCCAATACTGCCATACTGCCATACTCCCATACTGTCATACCGTCATACTCACATACTGCCATACTCCCATACTGCTATACTCCCAAACTCCCAAATTGCCATACTCCCATACTCCCATGCTGCCATGCCATCATACGCCCATACTGTCATAATCCCATACTCCCATACTGCCATACTCCCATACTGCCATACTGCCATACTGCCATACCGTCATACTGTCATGCTGCCATACTCCCATACTCCCATACTGCCATACTCACATGCTGCCATACTGCCATACCGTCATACTGTCATGCTGCCATACTTCCATACTCCCATACTGCCATACTCCCCTACTGCCATTCTCCCATGCTCCCATACTGCTATACTCCTATACTTCTATACTCCCACACTGCCGTATTCCCATATTCCCATACTCCCATACTGTCATGCTGCCATACTGTCATACTCCTATACTCCCACACTGCCGTATTCCCATATTCCCATACTCCCATACTCCCATACTGCCATACTGCCATACCGTCATACTGTCATGCTGCCATACTCCCATACTCCCATACTGCCATACTGCCATGCTGTCATACTGCCATACCGTCATACTGTCATGCTGCCATACTCCCATACTCCCATACTGCCATACTCGCATACTGCCATACTCCCATGCTGCCATACTGCCATTCTCCCATACTTCCATACTGCCATTCTCCCATGCTCCCATACTGCTATACTCCTATACTTCTATACTCCCACACTGCCGTATTCCCATATTCCCTTACTCCCATACTGCCATGCTGCCATACTGTCATACTCCTATGCTCCCATACTGCCATACTGCCATACCGCCATACTCCTATACTCCCATAGTGCCATAACGCAACATATTTTGGTGAGTGACTTGTTGAAGATTGCTCTCAATGTGTATAGCTGACTGGTTGAGAAATAATTAATGGAATCTATTTCCTTTCCATTTGGTTTATTCAGCTCTATATGTTTTTCTTCCACACGTCTGTCTCTCTATCAATCCATCCATCAGTTATTCTGTCTATCTGTCCATTCTTCTGTTAATCCCTCCATTTATCCGTCCTTGTCTGTCAATCTTCTTGTCACCTAAAACCATCCATCTAAACATTAGTCCATCCCTTCTTCAATATATGCATTCTTCCCTTTTTCTGTCCATCTCTTCATCTCCTCCTCTATTCATCCTGTCTTTTTGGTGTTGAGATGGTGTTGGTGTTTCTGTGATCATTCTGCCTGGGTGGAGTTATGATGATTGATGTATGGTATTTATGCTTCAACACACACACACACACACACGCTCCTGCTTCCTGTGACCTTATACATGTCCCCACCTCAGACAGGTAATGTTCTGGAACTTATCCCAGCCACACACTGGAGAAACACTCTGATAGCGACAGAATTGAGACTTTTAACAAGTTGTGCAATCTCAGAGACACCCAATTGTGTAAGTTAAATATGAAGAGAGGTTGTAAGTCAAGGGCTTGGGGGAGTTTGGTGTGTGTATGTGTGTATATGTTGGTGTGTGTGCCTGTGTGTCTGTGTGCCTGTGTCTGTGTGTGAGTGTATGCTAGCAGCGTGCACTTGTATGTGTGCATGCAGGTGTGTGTGTGTGTTAGTCTGTGTGTGGGTGTCTGTGTGTGTGTGCGGGTGCAGGTGTGTGTGTGTTAGTCTGTGTGTGGGTGTCTGTGTGTGTGTGCGGGTGCAGGTGTGTGTGTGTGTTAGTCTGTGTGTGGGTGTCTGTGTGTGTGTGCGGGTGCAGGTGCGGGTGTGCGTGCTCACGCTCGCGTTTGTGTGTGTGTGTGTGAGGAGCTGTCAGAGGTTAGAAGGCAGAGGCCCCTCTCTCTTTTTAGTGAGGGGATAAGTTACACCCATGGTTGTCAGGATGACAGCTCCTGACAGCGATCCCTCACATTCCCTCAGAGCTCTGACAAAACAATCAACACCCCTTTCACTGGGGGATTCCAGCTCTCAGCACTACCGGTCCCCCACAGGGTGAGAGACAGAGAGAAAGAGAAAGGGGGCGGGGAGAGAGAGAGAGAGAGAGAGAGAAAGACCAAATGTCAAGAGTTTACCATAGAAAAGAGTCCCCTAAGCCAGCGGGTTCTGTGGCTCAGTTCAATAAGTCCCACCAACCCAACAAATCTTTAGGACAGCACTCAGAAAATCTGGCCCAATCAAGTCATCACAAAGCAAAAATAAAAATATAATCACCTATTGGAAAGACACCACAAAAAGCTCGGTAAACTTCAATGCTATTTAGCTCTAAACAGACAGACAGTACATGGTGACCACCGTGACTGATAGAAAACGTAGAAAAACACTGACCTGTCACTGTCTCTGATACTCCACAGAGAGAGAGAGAGAGAGAGAGAGAGAGAGAGAGCGATAGGGAGAGATAGAAAGAGAGAGGGAGAAAGATAGTGAGATAGATAGAAAGAGATATAGAAAGAGAGAGAGAGAGAGAGAGAGAGAGAGAGAGAGAGAAGGGTAGACACAGGAAAACCTGGCTCCCCGTAGAGGAAAGGCTGTGCAGCCACTGCACAACAGCAGAACCTGAGACGGAGCTGCATTTCCTGACAAAATGTAAAAAATATAAAACAATTAGAGAGTGTCATTTCCCCAAATTTGAATCCCTTATTCAATGTTTCAAAGACCTCTCTGATGAGAGTAGGCTACCCGTTCTGTTGGGGAGAACACAGAGAGCTGTGGGTTGGCAACATTGTTGCCTGCCATAAGTTGAGGGACAGTGTCTGACAGACCAATCAACCTACACATGTCCTCTACTGTATGCGTATTGTTATTGTTCAATGTATGGTTATTTTGACCCTTGGTTATTGTTGTTACTGTTGTCCCATTGACAATTTTTCATATTGTAAATATCCAAATTAAGCTTTGGCAATATGTACATTGTTGCGTCATGCCAATAAAGCAAATCGAATTGAGAGAAAGATAGTGAGAGAGATAGAAAGAGATATATATTTATATATATATAGAGCGAGAGAGAAAGATAGTGAGAGAGATATAAAGATATATATATATATATATATATATATATATATATAGAGAGAGAGAGAGAGAGAGAGAAGGATAGTGAGAGAGATAGAAAGATCGCCCCCTGTTCTTTATTTCTTTATTTCTATGTTTTGTGTTTCTATGTTTTGGACGGGTATGGTTCTCAATCAGGGATAGCTGTGTCACGTTCTGACCTTTATTTTGTCTTTATTTAGTATGGTCAAGGCGTGAGTTGAGTGGGCAGTCTATGTTTTGTGTTTCTATGTTTCGGTTTCTGTTTCGGCCTAGTATGGTTCTCAATCAGAGGCAGGTGTCGTTAGTTGCCTCTGATTGAGAATCATACTTAGGTAGCCTGGGTTTCACTGTTGGTTTGTGGGTGTTTGTTTCCTGTGTCAGTGTTTGTGCCACACGGGATTGTGTCATGTTCAGTTTATACTATTAAAACATGGACACGTACCACGCTGTGTTTTGGTCTGATCCTTGCTACACCTCTTCAGACGAAGAAGAGGAAATCTGTCGTTACATAAACACACACCAACCAAGGACCAAGCGGCGTGGTAACAGGCAGCAGCAGCAGCAGGAGAGGCAGCGATGTCAGGACTCCTGGACATGGGAGGACGTTTTGAACGGCAAGGGGTGCTACACATGGGAGGAGATCCTGGCTGGAAGGGATCGCCTCCCATGGGAACAGATGGAGGCAGCTAGGAGAGCAGAGGCAGCCGGAGAGAGGAGCCAGCGATATGAGGGAACACGGCTGGCAAGGAAGCTCGAGAGGCAGCCCCAAAAATGTATTGGGGGTGGCACACAGGGAGTGGGGCGAAGCTAGGTAGGAGACCTGCGCCAACTTCCTGTGTTTACCGGAGTGAGAGAGGGACCGGGCAGGCACTGTGTTATGCGGTGGAGCAGACAGTTTCCCCAGTGCGTGTGCATAGCCCAGTGCGGTACATTCCAGCTCCTCGTATCGGCCGGGCTAGAGTGGGCATCGAGCCAGGTGCCATGAAGCCGGCTTTACGCATCTGGTCTCCAGTGCGTCTCCTCGGGCCTGCTTACATGGCACCAGCCTAACGCATGGTGTCCCCAGTTCGCCAGCACAGCCCACCTCGCCGCACTGTTCGGGCTATGGGGAGCATTCAACCAGGTAAGGTTGGGCAGGCTCGGTGCTCAAGAGCTCCAGTGCCACCTCCACGCACCAACCCTCCGGTGGCAGCCCTCCGCACCAGGCTGTCTCTCCGTCTTCTGCCTACAGGGTCTCCCGCCTGTCCAGCGCTGCCAGAGCCTTCCTCCTCTCCAGCGCTGCCAGAGTCTCCCGTCTGTCCAGAGCTGCTAGAGTCTCCCGTCTGTCCGGAGCCGCCAGCCAGCCAGGAGCTGCCAGAGCCGCCAGCCAGCCAGCCAGGAGCTGCCAGAGCCGCCAGCCAGCCAGCCAGGAGCTGCCAGAGCCGCCAGCCAGCCAGGAGCTGCCAGAGCCGCCAGCCAGTCAGGAGCTGCCAGAGCCGCCAGCCAGCCAGCCAGGACCTGCCAGAGCCGCCAGCCAGCCAGGAGCTGCCAGAGCCGCCAGCCAGTCAGGAGCTGCCAGAGCCGTCAGCCAGTCCTGAGCTGCCCCTCAGTCCTGAGCTGCCCCTCAGTCCGGAGCTGCCCCTCAGTCCAGTGGGGCCCTTTAGTAGGGTTGCCAGTCCTAGGTTGGCGGCGAGGGTCCTCGTTCCAAAGAGGCCACGGAGGCGGGCGAAGGGGCGCATTAGAACTATGGTGAAGTGGGGTCCACGTCCCGCACCAGAACCGCCACCGCGGACAGACGCCCACCCAGACCCTCCCCTATAGGTTCAGGTTTTGCAGCCGGAGTCCGCACCTTTGCGGGGTGGGGGGGGGTACTGTTACGTTCTGACTTTTATTTTCCTTTGTTTTGTCTTTATTTAGTATGGTCAGAGCGTGAGTTGGAGTGGGCAGTCTGTTTTGTGTTTTTATGTTTCGGTTTTGGCCTAGTATGGTTCTCAATCAGAGGCAGGTGTCGTTAGTTGTCTCTGATTGAGAGTCATATTTAGGTAGCCTGGGTTTCACTGTTGGTTTGTGTGTTTTTGTTTCCTGTGTCAGTGTTTGTGCCACACGGGACTGTTTCGTTTATATTCACTTTGTTATTTTGTATTGTGTCATGTTCAGTTTATACTATTAAAACATGGACACGTACCACGCTGTGTTTTGGTCTGATCCTTGCTACACCTCTTCAGACGAAGAAGAGGAAATCTGTCGTTACAAGCTGTCTATCGTTGTCTCTGATTGGGAATCATACTTAGGCAGTCTTTTTCCCTTTTGTTTTTGTGAGAAGTTGTCTTTGTTAGTGGCACTATAGCCCTCGTAAGCTTCACGGTCGTTTCCTTGGTTTGTTGGGGGCATTCATTTAAATAAAAAGAAATGCACGCTCACCACGCTGCGCTTTGGTCCACTTCTTCAGTCGATCGTGACAGAGAGATAGAAAGATATATATTTATAGAGAGAGAAAGAGGTCCTGTACGGCTCAGTTGTTAAATGTCATATATTATTATTCTGATATTAGAGGGAGAGTTCTTTTGGAATGTCTTTATTCTTTTGGAATGTCTTTATTCTTTTGGAATGTCTTTATTCTTTTGGAATGTCTTTATTCTTTTGGAATGTCTTTATTCTTTTGGAACTTTTGTGAGTGTAATGTTTAATGTACATTTTTATTGTTTCATTTAGTCTACTTCACTTGCTTTGGCAATGTTAACATATGTTTCCCATGCCAATAGAGCCCCTTAACTTGAAATTGAATTGAATTGAGAGGGAGAGAGGGAGAAGAGGGGGAAGTTGGATAAAACATCACATAGACATGAAACACAAGGTTGATGCACTTACAGGACTTGAACTACAATTACTGCACTAAACTGTAAATTCTAAACTTCGCACTTCTATGCTCTGAAAATATATAGGTATCCACTTACAGCCCACCTCAGGGTCCTACAGTCAGGCAGTGTGAGTCCTGAAATCCTACTTTATTGATCTGACTGACAACTGTCATCACACTGCCCCCTGAATAAAGATCTAGAATCAGATTACCCTACCCACTATCCTAACCATAACCATTGGGTGGATACAATTTTATCTGGTCCTGTATCAGCGGTTGAGGACGTCTTCTACCTACTCTCTGTCAATCATCACAGGGGTTATTTCCACTCTTTCTCAATGGGGTTTTGTTATGACAAAGCCACGCCCCCCCTAAATTTGCTTAAGGAACCTCATAACTTCTGGCAATTGAGGCGTGTGACAGTTGAGGGTTGGTCTCTCAGGCCCGATTTGTCTGTCTGTGTTTTTATGTGAACACACAGACAAAAAAAACACACAGACACAGATGTGTCTAGTAACTACAGTAATTGTCTAGTAACCACAGTAACTGTCTAGTAACTACAGTAACTGTCTAGTAACTACAGTAATTGTTTAGTACCTACAGTTTTTTATGATTTTTTTATTTTACCTTTATTTAACTAGGCAAGTCAGTTAAGAACAAATTCTTATTTTCAATGACAGCCTAGGAACAGTGGGTTAACAGCCTGTTCAGGGGCAGAATGACAGAATTGTACCTTGTTAGCTCAGGGATTCGAACTTGCAACCTTTCGGTTACCAGTCCTACGCTCTAACCACTAGGCTACCCTGCCGCCCCATAAAGTAACTGTCTAGTAACTACAGTAACTGTCTAGTAACTACAGTAACTGTCTAGTAACTACAGTAACTGTCTAGTAACTACAGTAACTGTCTAGGAACTACAGTAACTGTCTAGTAACTACAGTAATTGTCTAGTAACTAAAGTAATTGTTTAGTAATTGTTCACAATTCAACGGCTCAGACACAAGAGGTATGTGGCAGGGTCTACAGTCTATCACAGACTACAAAAAGAAAACCAGCCCCGTCGCGGACCACGTTGTCTTGCTCCCAGAGAGACTAAATAACTTCTTTGCTTTGAGGACAGTACAGTGCCACCGACACGGCCAGCTACCAAAACCTGCGGGCTCTCCTTCACTGCAGCCAACGTGAGTAAAACATTTAAACGTGTTAACCCTTGCAAGGCTGCCAGCCCAGACGGCATCCCTAGCTGCGTCCTCAGAGCATGCGCAGACCAGCTGGCTGGTGTGTTTACGGACATATTCAATCAATCCCTATCCCAGTCTGCTGTTCCCACATGCTTCAAGAGGGCCATCATTGTTCCTGTTCCAAAAAAAGCTAAGGTAACTGAGCTAAATGACTACCGCCCTGTAGCACTCACTTCCGTCATCATGAAGTGTTTTGAGAGACTAGTCAAGGACCATATCACCTCCACCCTACCTGACACCCTAGACCCACTCCAATTTGCTTACCGCCCCAGGTCCACAGACGACGCAATCGCAACCACACTGCACACTGCCCTAACCCATCTGGACAAGAGGAATACCTATATAAAGAATACTGTTCATCGACTACAGCTCAGCATTTAACACCATAGTACCCTCCAAACTCATCATTTTAGCTCGAGACCCTGGGTCTCAACCCCGCCCTGTGCAACTGGGTCCTGGACAACCTGACGGGCTACCCCCATGTGGTGAGGGTAGGTAACAACATCTCCACCCCGCTGATCCTCAACACAAGGGTGCGTTCTCAGCCCTCTCGTGTACTCCCTGTTCACCCACGACTGCGTGGCCATGCACGCCTCCAACTCAATCATCAAGTTTGCAGACGACACTACAGTGGTAGGCTTGATTACCATCAACGATGAGACCCCCTATAGGGAGGAGGTGAGGGCCCTCGGGGTGTGGTGTCAGGAAAATAACCTCACACTCAACGTCAACAAAACAAAGGAGATGATCGTAGACTTCAGGAAACAGCAGAGGGAGCACCCCTCTATCCACATCGACAGGACAGTAGTGGAGAAGGTGGAAAGTTTTAAGTTCCTCGGCGTAAACATCAAGGACAAACTGATTTAGTCCACCCACACAGACAGCATCGTGAAGAAGGGGCACCAGCGCCTTTTCAACCTCAGGTGGCTGAAGAAATTCAGCTTGTCACCAAAAACACTCACAAACTTCTACAGATGCACAATCGAGAGCATTCTGTCGGGCTGTATCACCGCCTGGTACGGCAACTGCTCCACCCACAACCGTAAGGCTCTCCAGAGGGTAGTGAGGTCTGCACAATGCATCACAGGGGGCAAACTACCTGCCCTCCAGGACACCTACACCACCCGATGTCACAGGAAGGCCATAAAGATAATCAAGGACAACAACCACCGAGCCACTGCCTGTTCACCCCGCTATCATCCAGAAGGCGAGGTTAGTACAGGTGCATCAAAGCTGGGATCGAGAGACTGAAAAACAGCTTCTATTTCAAGGCCATCAGACTGTTAAACAGCCATCACCAACATTGAGTGGCTGCTGCCAACATACTGACTCAAATCTCTAGCCACTTTTAATAATGAAAAATGTAATGTAATAAATGTATCACTACCCACTTTAAACAATGCCACTTTATGTGATGTTTACATACCCTACATTACTCATCACATGTATATGTATATACTGTACACTATACCATTTACTGCATCTTGCCCATTCGGCCATCGCTCATCCATATATTTTCATGTACATAATCTTATTCATTCCTTTACACTTGTGTGTTTAAGGTAGTTGTTGTGAACTTGTTAGATTACTTGTTAGATATTACTGGATGGTCAGAACTGGAAGTACAAGCATTTTGCTACACTCGCATTGACACCTGCTAACCATGTGTATGTGACAAATACAATTTGATTTGATTAGTAAATACAGTAACTCTCTAGTAACTACAGTAACTACAGTAATTGTCTGGTAACAAAAGTAATTGTCTAGTAGCTACAGTAACTGTCTAGTAACTACAGTAATTGTCTAGTAACTACAGTAACTGCCTAGTAACTACAGAAACTGTATAGTAACTACAGTAACTGTATAGTAACTACAGTAGCTGTCTGGTAACTACAGTAACTGTCTAGTAACTACAGTAACTGTCTAGTAACTACAGTAACTGTCTAGTAACTACAGTAATTGTGTGAGAGGACAATATGAGAAACATGAGAAGAGTGTGTGGTCAAATGTATTCATTCACTCAGATTGAAAGCTGGAAAGTCCTTAGGTCCAATGGTAAGTGAATTGCATAAGTAAGTGAAGTACCATTACCAATGGTAAGTGAAACTTTTTGAGCATGCGCGCGAGAGAGATTTGCATGTGTGCGTGTTTGTGCGCGGTTGTGCATTTATATAGTTTCTGTGTGTGTATGTGTTTGCCCTGCACACCTGGGTTCCCAGTGGGCATAAGGTGTTGCATTCCTGAGCCCCTCTCTGCTCTGCCAGTTGACACTGTCTGCCCTGCCAGAGCCTGTGTCTCTCACACACAGCTTCATTGTGTCACGAGCTCCACACAACACACCTTACACCCACCAACACATACCGTACACACGCTCTCTTTCTGTCCCTCAATATCTCTCTCACCTCTCTAACTTTTTTCATTTCCAGTGATAAATGTGTGTGTGTGTGTTTGTGTGTATGTGTGTGTGTGTGTGTGTGTGTGTGTGTGTGTGTGTGTGTGTGTGTGTGTGTGCGTGTGTATGTTGTATGAATTAAATAGTTGTTTCTCTCCATCTCTCTTCTCTTTCCCCCAAAACTCGTCCTAGACCATTGTTGGTCATGATTAATACACATAATGGATACATGTGGTCATATTGCCAGTAAGACCAGATTGTACTGTAATGGGGACACACACTGGGTCTACTGGGGCCTGTAAAGCACTCTTAGAAAAAGGGTTCCAAAAGGTTTCTGCAGCTGTCCCCATAGGAGAACCCTAGGAGAGGTTCCATGAATAACCCTTTTTGGTTCCAGGTAGAACTATTTTGGGTTTTATTTAGAACCCTCTGTGAAAAGGGTTTTACATGGAACCCACAATGGTTCTACCTAGAACCAAATGGGTTTTACCTGGAACCAAAAGGGGTTCTTCAAAGGGTTCTCCTATGAGGACAGCCGAAGAACCATTTTTGGTTCTAGATAGCATCTTTTTTTCTAAGAGTGCGGGTACACACTGGGTGTAATGGGAGGGCTCTACACCGCCTGAGGAAGACTGCAGATCTATTCCCATTCTTTGCTGATGAAACCTTTTCCAGTATTGCCTTTTCTTTTTGTTTATCTCATACTTTATAATATAGACTGGAGAGACTTGCCCTGTATGTCTGGGGTCCCCTGACTCTCCCACGCACTCTCCCCAGGAGCAGATGGCCCTGGCTGGGATATGGGTCAGTGAATGTACCCCTATTGTCTCTGAATGTAGCGTAGCGAGGTAGCCCAGATGGCTTTTGGACCTTTGTGTCCTATGGCTTTTTCCATAGTGGGCACAGTGTGTTTTCTGGTCACCAGGGTAGGACTTGCTTTGTATTTCCCTCTCGCTCCCTCGCTCTTTCTCTCATTCTGCCTCTCTCTCTATGTCTTTCTCTCGCTCTCTTTCTACCTCTCTCTCTATGTCTTTCTCTCTCTCTCACCATCTATAATTATATTTTGTAGCTTACCATCAAAAGATGTTATTAGGCAGAGTGGCTTGTTTGGTAGTTCGGTTCGTGGTTATTTTTCCAAGCAACACTTTTGGCAAGATCTTTCTGTTGTTGGTTTGGCTGTGTGCCTTCGGTGACGAAGGCTATGGGAGGTTATCTCACTATGAAGGCATCCTTCTGCCTGTTGAGAGAAAGAGAATAGATATATAAATAGATACATAAATACATATTTAATTATTTAATAAATAAATAGATAAAGCAAATTGAATTGAATTGAGAGAGAGATTAGAGAGAGATAGATCCTCAGACATTCTCATGCTTCTGCTGTAGTAATAACCTTGTGCAGTAGTAATAACCGTGTGCTGTAGTAATAACCGTGTGCTGTAGTAATAACTGTGTGCTATAGAAATGACCTTGTGCTATAGTAATAACCTTGTGCTGTAGTAATAACATTGTTCTGTAGTAATAACTGTGTGCTGTAGTAATAACATTGTGCTGTAGTAATAACATTGTTCTGTAGTAATAACTGTGTGCTGTAGTAATAACATTGTGCTGTAGTAATAACCGTGTGCTGTAGTAATAACTGTGTGCTATAGAAATGACCTTGTGCTATAGTAATAACCTTGTGCTGTAGTAATAACATTGTTCTGTAGTAATAACTGTGTGCTGTAGTAATAACATTGTGCTGTAGTAATAACTGTGTGCTGTAGTAATGACCTTGTGCTATAGTAATAACCTTGTGCTGTAGTAATAACCTTGTGCTGTAGTAATAACCGTGTGCTGTAGTAATAACCTTGTGCTGTAGTAATAACCTTGTGCTGTAGTAATAACCTTGTGCTGTAGTAATAACCTTGTGCTGTAGTAATAACCTTGTGCTGTAGTAATAACCTTGTGCTGTAGTAATAACCTTGTGCTATAGTAATAACCTTGTGCTGTAGTAATAACCGTGTGCTGTAGTAATAACCTTGTGCTGTAGTAATAACCTTGTGCTGTAGTAATAACCTTGTGCTGTAGTAATAACTTGTGCTTGTGCTGTAGTAATAACCTTGTGCTGTAGTAATAAGTAGTAATAACCTTGTGCTGTAGTAATAAACCTTGTGCTGTAGTAATAACCTGTAGTGCTGTAGTAATAACCTTGTGCTGTGCAGTAGTAATAAACCTTGTGCTGTAGTAATAACCTTGTGTGTGCTGTAGTAATAACCTTGTGCTGTAGTAATAACCTTGTGTAATAAGTAGTAATAACCTTGTGCTGTAGTAATAACCTTGTTTGCTAGTAGTAATAACCTTGTGCTGTAGTAATAACCTTGTGCTGTAGTAATAACCTTGTGCTGTAGTAATAACCTTGTGTAGTAATAACCCTTGTGCTGTAGTAATAACCTTGTGCTGTAGTAATAACCTTGTGCTGTAGTAATAACCTGCTGTGCTGCTGTAGTAATAACCCTGTGCTGTAGTAATAACCTTGTGCTGTAGCAATAACCCTGTGCTGTAGTAATAACCCTGTGCTGTAGTAATAACCTTGTGCTGTAGTAATAACCCTGTGCTGTAGTAATAACCTTGTGCTGTAGTAATAACCTTGTGCTGTAGTAATAACCCTGTGCTGTAGTAATAACCTTGTGTTGTAGTAATAACCCTGTGCTGTAGTAATAGCCTTGTGATGTAGTAATAACCTTGTGCTGTAGTAATAACCTTGTTCTGTAGTAATAACCTTGAATGACCCACCACCCCCTCCTCTTTCCCAATCCACCCATCTCTCTTTGTTTTGATTTAATCTTGTTACGGCATGTGTTCTTTCTCCCATACACAGACCAGCATACCCACCCAGTGCCAGTCCACCGCTCTGTACCTCATGCCAACTCAGCCTGTGTGTGTGTGTGTGTGTGTGAGCTGGCATCTGTCCAGTCTTTATTTACACAAACCACAGGATGATGGAGCTCAGCTCAGTACAGGACAATCCACACACTGCATCAATCAACAGAGACAGGGAAGGGGAGAGAGATAGAGGGAGAGAGGAGTATACACAGGGCATCAATCAACTGAGAGGGAGAGAGAGAGAGACAAGAGAGAGACAGCGAGAGAGAGAGAGAGGGGGGGAGAGAGAGAGACAGGGAGAGGAGAGGGCATCAATCAGAGAGAGAGAGAGAGAGAGAGACAGGGGGAGAGGGACAGAGAGAGACAGAGAGAGAGAGAGAGAGAGAGAAGGAGAGAGATAGAGACAGAGGGAGAGAGATAGAGAGCGAGATGGGAAGAGAGGGAGAGAGAGAAAGGGGAGAGAGAGAGAGAGAGAGAGAGAGAGGGAGAGAGAGAGGGAAGAGAGATAGAGAGAGGAGAGAGAGAGGAGAGAGATAGAGAGAGATGGGAGAGAGAGATGGGAAGAGAGAGAGAGAGAGAACAGAGGGAGAGGGAGAGAGAGAGAGGGGGAGAGAGAGATACAGGCAGAGAGAGTGGGAGAGAGAGATACAGGCAGGGAGAGGGGGAGAGAGACAGAGAGGGGGAGAGAGATAGAGAGGGAGAGAGGAGTATACACAGGGCATCAATCAACTGAGAGGGAGAGAGGGAGAGGGGGAGAGAGAGAGGGGGAGAGAGAGAGGGGGAGAGAGAGAGACAGAGAGAGAGAGAGAGAGAGAGAGAGTGAGAGAGAGAGGGGGAGAGAGAGAGACAGAGAGAGAGAGAGGGGGAGAGAGACAGAGAGAGACAGAGAGAGAGAGAGAGAGAGAGATACAGAGAGGGGGGGAGAGAGAGAGAGAGAGGGAGAGAGAGAGAGAGAGCTAGAGAGAGAGAGGGGGAGAGAGATAGAGAGAGATGGGAAGAGAGGGAGAGAGAGAAAGGGGGAGAGAGAGATGGGAAGAGAGATAGAGAGAGTGAGAGAGTGAGAGAGAGAGGGAGAGAGGGAGAGAGAGAGGGGGAGAGATAGAGAGAGATGGGGAGAGAGATAGAGAGTGTGAGAGAGTGAGAGAGAGAGGGAGAGAGAGAGGGGGAGAGATAGAGAGAGGGAGAGAGAGAGGGGGAGAGAGACAGAGAGGGAGAGAGAGACAGGGATGCAGCTTTAGCCCCACCCTCTTCAACATATATATCAACGAATTGGCGCGGGCACTAGAAAAGTCTGCAGCACCCGGCCTCACCCTACTAGAATCCGAAGTCAAATGACTGCTGTTTGCTGATGATCTGGTGCTTCTGTCACCAACCAAGGAGGGCCTACAGCAGCACCTAGATCTTATGCACAGATTCTGTCAGACCTGGGCACTGACAGTAAATCTCAGTAAGACCAAAATAATGGTGTTCCAAAAAAGGTCCAGTCACCAGGACCACAAATAAAAATTCCATCTAGACACTGTTGCCCTAGAGCACACAAAAAACTATACATACCTCGGCCTAAACATCAGCGCCACAGGTAACTTCCACCAAGCTGTGAACGATCTGAGAGACAAGGCAAGAAGGGCATTCTATGCCATCAAAAGGAACATACATTTCAACATACCAATTAGGATCTGGCTAAAAATACTTGAATCAGTCATAGAGCCCATTGCCCTTTATGGTTGTGAGGTCTGGGGTCTGCTCACCAACCAAGACTTCACAAAATGGGACAAACACCAAATTGAGACTCTGCACGCAGAATTCTGCAAAAATATCCTCCGTGTACAACGTAGAACACCAAATAATGCATGCAGAGCAGAATTTGGCCGATACCCACTAATTATCAAAATCCAGAAAAGAGCTGTTAAATTATATAACCACCTAAAAGGAAGCGATTCCCAAACCTTCCATAACAAAGCCATCACCTACAGAGAGATGAACCTGGAGAAGAGTCCCTTAAGCAAGCTGGTCCTGGGGCTCTGTTCACAAACACAAACACACCCTCCAGAGCCCCAGGACATCAGCACAATTAGACCCAACCAAATCATGAGAAAACAAAAAGGTAATTACTTGACACATTGGAAAGAATTTATAAAAAAACAGAGCAAACTAGAATGCTATTTGGCCCTACACAGCGAGTACACAGCGGCAGAATACCTGACCACTGTGACAGACCCAAAATTAAGGAAAGCTTTGACTATGTACAGACTCAGTGAGCATAGCCTTGCTATTGAGAAAGGCCGCCGTAGGCAGACATGGCTCTCAAGAGAAGACAGGCTATGTGCTCACTGCCCACAAAATGAGGTGGAAACTGAGCTGCACTTCCTAACCTCCTGCCCAATGTATTAGAGAGACATATTAGAGAGACATATTTCCCTCAGATTACAAAGATCCACAAGGAATTCGAAAACAAATCCAATTTAGAGAGAGAGAACTGTGAACAATCTGAGATGCCAGAAGGGCCTTCTACGCCATCAAGAGGAACATAACATTTGACATCCCAATTAGGATCTGGCTTAAAATACCTTAATCAGTTACAGAACCCATTACCCTTTATGTTTGGGAGGTTTGGGAGGTCTGGGGTCCACCAACCAAGAATTCACAGAATGGGACAAACACCAAATTGAGACTGCATGCAGAATTCTGAAAAAACATCCTTCGCAAAACATCAAAAGATGCATGCAGAGCAGAATTAGGATGATTCCTGCTAATGATCAAAATCCAGAAAGGAGAGATTAAATACTACAACCGCCTAAAAATAAGTAATTCTCAAATCTTCCATGACAAAGCCATCACCTACAGAGAGATGAACCTGGAGAAGAGTCCCCTAAGCAAGCTGATCCTGGGGCTCTGTTCACAGACACAAACACACCCCACAGAGCCCCAGGACAGCAACACAATTAGACCCAACCAAATCATGAGAAACAAAAAGAGAATTAATTGACACATTGGAAATAATTCACAAAAAATCAGAGCAAACTAGAATTCTATTTGGCCCAAAAACAAAGACTACACAGTGGCTGAATACCTGACAGCTGTGACTGACCCAAACTTAAGGAAAGATTTCACTATATACAGACTCAGTAAGGCCGCCGTGGGGAGAGAAACGGGGGGAGAGAGAGAGAGTTGTTTGTTTGTGTGTATTCTCTATGTGTGTGTGGGGTGGGGGTGGGGGGGCAGTATTGGAGCCTCTGTGGATAACACAAAGCATCCCCAGTATTTCCACTTTTTCTGACTGCATTTCCCGGCAGCTGTGTGTGTGTGTGTGTGTGTGTGTGTGTGTGTGTGTTTGTGTGTTTGTGTCCATGCTCCCTCCTCTTCAGCTTCTTACACAGAGGAATAAGATCCAGCCTGGAGCTTTCATTACGGCCTCTCCACTTCTGATGGAAAGCAATACCCATCCGTGTGTGTGTGTGTGTGTGTGTGTGTGTGTGTGTGTGTGTGTGTGTGTGTATACATGTGCGTGCATGTGCGTTGTGTGTAAGAGAGAATTCTGCAGCTAAGTATCCTAATACTAAATGTACAATTCAATCAGTTCTAGGCATAACTTCACACACACACACACACACACACACACACACACACACACACACACACACACACACACACACACACACACACACACACACACACACACACACACACACACACACATACACACACACACACACACACACACACACACACACACACACACACACACACACACACACACACACACACACACACACATCTTTCCCCACTGTGATTCTAACAGCTGTGTGCTGAAGACATGGTCAGTG
>NC_056459.1:26340499-26450499 GCF_018296145.1 Oncorhynchus tshawytscha
GTCTCTCATCTTCTGTCTCTCTCCCCCTCTCCCCCTCTCCCTCTGTCTCTCACATTCTGTCTCTAATACCTCCCTTGTCTGTCTTTCTTTCCCTTTCCAGAGGCTTTCTGTCTTGGTTATTCCCACCTGCTGTTTCCATGGTCCAGTGTCTCTTTCTCTCTCTCTCTCCGTCTGTCTGTCTAGCGATGGAGGAGTCTGCCTCTGAGAGCTGTGGCGCCAGCCTCATCTGCACCAGGGGTAATCACACACTCACACACCACAGACATACACACACAGAAAGAGAGGGAGAGATCACAGAGACATGGATGGAAAGGGAGCAGAAGAAAGAGAGAAGGAAAGACATGTTTTAGAGTAAGGATGTGATAGAATGGAAGAGGACAAAACATGACACTGGGAGTAATATGGGAGTTGGAGAGGGGGATAGATAGAGGGAAGAGCGGGGGAGGGATAGATAGAGGGAAGAGCAGGGAGGGATAGATAGAGGGAAGAGCGGGGGAGGGATAGATAGAGGGAAGAGCGGGGGAGGGATAGATAGAGGGAAGAGCGGGGGAGGGATAGATAGAGGGATAGATAGAGGGAAGAGAGGGGAGGGATAGATAGAGGGAAGAGCGGGAGGGGGAGGGATAGATAGAGGGAAGAGCGGGAGGGATAGATAGAGGGGAGCGGGGGAGGGATAGATAGAGGGAAGAGGATAGATAGAGGGAAGGGAGGGATAGATAGAGGGAAGAGCGGGGAGGGATAGATAGAGGGAAGAGAGGGAAGAAGAGGGGGAGGGATAGATAGAGGGAAGAGCGGGGAGGGATAGAGGGAAGAGGGAAGAGGGAAGGGGAGGGATAGATAGAGGGAAGAGCGGGGAGGGATAGATAGAGGGGGGAGGGATAGATAGAGGGAAGAGCAGGGATAGGGGAGGGATAGATAGAGGGAAGAGCGGGGGAGGGATAGGGATAGAGAGGGAAGAGCAGGGGAGGGATAGATAGAGGGAAGAGCGGGGGAGGGATAGATAGAGGGAAGAGAAGAGGGGGAGGGATAGATAGAGGGAAGAGCGGGGAGGGATAGATAGAGGGAAGAGCGGGGGAGGGATAGATAGAGGGAAGAGCGGGGAGGGGGAGGGATAGATAGAGGGAAGAGCAGGGAGGGATAGATAGAGGGAAGAGCGGGGAGGGATAGATAGAGGGAAGAGCAGCGGGGGAGGGATAGATAGAGGGAAGAGCGGGGGAGGGATAGATAGAGGGAAGAGAAGGGGGGGGGGAGGGAGCGGGGAGATAGATAGAGGGAAGAGCGGGGAGGGATAGATAGAGGGAAGAGCGGGGGAGGGATAGATAGAGGGAAGAGCGGGGGAGGGATAGATAGAGGGAAGAGCGGGGGAGGGATAGATAGAGGGAAGAGGGGGAGGGATAGATAGAGGGAAGAGCGGGGGAGGGATAGATAGAGGGAAGAGCAGGGGGAGGGATAGATAGAGGGAAGAGCGGGGAGGGATAGATAGAGGAAGAGCAGGGAGGGATAGATAGAGGGAAGAGCGGGGGAGGGATAGATAGAGGGAAGAGCGGGGGAGGGATAGATAGAGGGAAGAGCGGGGAGGGATAGATAGAGGGAAGAGCGGGGAGGGATAGATAGAGGGAAGAGCGGGGAGGGATAGATAGAGGGAAGAGCGGGGAGGGATAGATAGAGGGAAGAGCAGGGAGGGATAGATAGAGGGAAGAGCGGGGAGGGATAGATAGAGGGAAGAGCGGGGAGGGATAGATAGAGGGAAGAGCGGGGGAGGGATAGATAGAGGGAAGGGGGAGGGATAGATAGAGGGAAGAGATAGATAGAGGAAGGGAGGGATAGATAGAGGGAAGAGCGGGGAGGGATAGATAGAGATAGATAGGAAGAGCGGGGGAGGGATAGATAGAGGGAAGAGCGGGGAGGGATAGATAGAGGGGGAAGAGCGGGGAGGGATAGATAGAGGGAAGAGAAGGGGAGGGATAGATAGAGGGAAGAGCGGGGGGGGAGGGATAGATAGAGGGAAGAGCGGGGGAGGGATAGATAGAAGAGCAGGGAGGGAAGAGCAGGGGGAGGGATAGATAGAGGGAAGAGGGAAGAGATAGAGGGAAGAGCGGGGAGGGATAGATAGAGGGAAGAGCAGGGAGGGATAGATAGAGGGAAGAGATAGGGGGAGGGATAGATAGAGGGAAGAGCGGGGAGGGATAGATAGAGGGAAGAGCGGGGGAGGGATAGATAGAGGGAAGAGCGGGGAGGGATAGATAGAGGGAAGAGCAGGGAGGGATAGATAGAGGGAAGAGAAGGGGAGGGATAGATAGAGGGAAGAGCGGGGGAGGGATAGATAGAGGGAAGAGCGGGGGAGGGATAGATAGAGAGGGAAGAGCGGGGGAGGGATAGATAGAGGGAAGAGCGGGGAGGGATAGGGAAGAGCGGGGAGGGATAGGGAAGAGATAGAGGGGGAGGGATAGATAGAGGGAAGAGCAGGGGAGGGATAGATAGAGGGAAGAGCGGGGAGGGATAGATAGAGGGAAGAGCGGGGGAGGGATAGATAGAGGGAAGAGCGGGGGAGGGATAGATAGAGGGAAGAGAGGGGAGGGATAGATAGAGGGAAGAGCGGGGAGGGATAGATAGAGGGAAGAGCGGGGGAGGGATAGATAGAGGGAAGAGCGGGGGAGGGATAGATAGAGGGAAGAGCGGGGAGGGATAGATAGAGGGAAGAGCGGGGAGGGATAGATAGAGGGAAGAGCGGGGAGGGATAGATAGAGGGAAGAGCGGGGAGGGATAGATAGAGGGAAGAGCAGGGAGGGATAGATAGAGCGGGGGGAAGAGCGGGGAGGGATAGATAGAGGGAAGAGCGGGGAGGGATAGATAGAGGGAAGAGCGGGGGAGGGATAGATAGAGGGAAGAGCGGGGAGGGATAGATAGAGGGAAGAGCGGGGGAGGGATAGATAGAGGGAAGAGCGGGGAGGGATAGATAGAGGGAAGAGCAGGGGGAGGGATAGATAGAGGGAAGAGCGGGGGAGGGATAGATAGAGGGAAGAGCGGGGGAGGGATAGATAGAGGGAAGAGCGGGGGAGGGATAGATAGAGGGAAGGAAGAGCAGGGAGGGATAGATAGAGGGAAGAGCGGGAGGGATAGATAGAGGGATAGATAGAGGGAAGAGCAGGGAGGGATAGATAGAGGGAAGAGCGGGGAGGGATAGATAGAGGGAAAGAGGGATAGATAGAGGGAAGAGGGGGAGGGATAGATAGAGGGAAGAGGGAAGAGCAGGGAGGGATAGATAGAGGGAAAGAGGGGAGGGATAGATAGAGGGAAGAGGGGAGGGATAGATAGAGGGAAGAGCGGGGGGAGGGATAGATAGAGGGAAGAGAGGGGAGGGATAGATAGAGGGAAGAGCAGGGGAGGGATAGATAGAGGGAAGAGCGGGGAGGGATAGATAGAGGGAAGAGCAGGGAGGGATAGATAGAGGGAAGAGCGGGGAGGGATAGATAGAGGGAAGAGCAGGGAGGGATAGATAGAGGGAAGAGGGGAGGGATAGATAGAGGGAAGAGCGGGGGAGGGATAGATAGAGGGAAGAGAGGGGGCAGGGAGGGATAGATAGAGGGAAGAGCGGGCAGGGATAGATAGAGGGAAGAGCAGGGAGGGATAGATAGAGGGAAGAGCGGGGAGGGATAGATAGAGGGAAGAGCAGGGAGGGATAGATAGAGGGAAGAGCGGGGGAGGGATAGATAGAGGGAAGAGCAGGGAGGGATAGATAGAGGGAAGAGCAGGGGAGGGATAGATAGAGGGAAGAGCGGGGGAGGGATAGATAGAGGGAAGAGCTGGGAGGGATAGATAGAGGGGAAGAAGAGCGGGGAGGGATAGATAGAGGGAAGAGCAGGGGGAGGGGGAGGGATAGATAGAGAGGGAAGAGCGGGGGAGGGATAGATAGAGGGAAGAGCGGGGGGAGGGATAGATAGAGGGAAGAGAGGGGGGAGGGATAGATAGAGGGAAGAGCGGGGAGGGATAGATAGAGGGAAGAGAGCGGGGGAGGGATAGAGGGAAGAGCGGGGAGGGATAGAGGGAAGAGCGGGGGAGGGATAGATAGAGGGAAGAGCGGGGGAGGGATAGATAGAGGGAAGAGCGGGGAGGGATAGATAGAGGGAAGAGCGGGGAGGGATAGATAGAGGGAAGAGCGGGGGAGGGATAGATAGGGGAAGGGATAGATAGAGGGAAGAAGCGGGGGAGGGATAGATAGAGGGAAGAGCGGGGGAGGGATAGATAGAGGGAAGAGCGGGGAGGGAGGGATAGATAGGGATAGATAGAGGGAAGAGCGGGGGAGGGATAGATAGAGGGAAGAGCGGGGGAGGGATAGATAGAGGGAAGAGCGGGGAGGGATAGATAGAGGGAAGAGAGGGGGGAGGGATAGATAGAGGGAAGAGATAGAGGGGAGCGGGGGGATAGATAGAGGGAAGAGCGGGGAGGGATAGATAGAGGGAAGAGCGGGGAGGGATAGATAGAGGGAAGAGATAGATAGGGGGGAGGGATAGATAGAGGGAAGATAGATAGAGGGGGGGAGGGATAGATAGAGGGAAGAGCGGGGGAGGGATAGATAGAGGGAAGAGATAGGGGGATGGATAGATAGAGGGAAGAGAGGGGGATGGATAGATAGATGAAAGATAGGGGGATGGATAGATAGATGAAAGAGAGGGGAGGGATAGATAGAGGATAGAGAGGGGGGAGGGATAGATAGAGGGATAGATAGAGAGGGGGAGGGATAGATAGATGGAAGGGAGGGGGAGGGATAGATAGAAGAGCGGGGGGAAGGGAGGGGGATGGATAGAAAGGGAAGAGGAAGAGGGAGGGGGAGGGATAGATAGAGGGAAGAGAGGGGAGGGATAGATAGAGGGAAGAGCGGGGGAGGGATAGATAGAGGGAAGAGCGGGGGAGGGATAGATAGAGGGAAGAGCGGGGAGGGAGGGAAGAGCGGGGGAGAGATAGATAGAGGGAAGAGCGGGGAGGGATAGATAGAGGGAAGAGCGGGGAGGGGGAGGGATAGATAGAGGGAAGAGCGGGGGGGATGGATAGATAGATGAAAGATAGGGGGATGGATAGATAGATGAAAGAAGAGGGGAGGGATAGATAGAGGGAAGAGCGGGGGAGGGATAGATAGAGGGAAAGAGAGGGGGGAGGGATAGATAGAGGGAAGAGAAGGGGGAGGGATAGATAGAGGGAAGAGATAGATAGAGGGAAGGGGAGGGATAGATAGAGGGAAGAGCGGGGGAGGGATAGATAGAGGGAAGAGGGGGAGGGATAGATAGAGGGAAGAGCGGGGGGGAGGGATAGATAGAGGGAAGAGCGGGGGAGGGATAGATAGAGGGAAGAGCGGGGGAGGGGGAGGGATAGATAGAGGGAAGAGCGGGGAGGGATAGATAGAGGGAAGAAGGGGAGGGATAGATAGAGGGAAGGGGGGGGGAGGGATAGATAGAGGGAAGAGCGGGGGGGGATAGATAGAGGGAAGAGAAGAGCGGGGGGGGGGATGGATAGATAGAGGGAAGAGAGGGGGATGGATAGATAGAGGATAGAAAGATAGGGGGATGGATAGATAGAGGGAAAGAGAGGGGAGGGATAGATAGAGGATAGAGAGGGGGAGGGATAGATAGAGGGAAGAGGAGGGAAGAGAGGGGGAGGGATAGATAGATGGAAGGGAGATAGAGGGGGGGATAGATAGAGGGAAGAGAGGGGGATGGATAGAAAGAGGGAAGAGAGAGGGGAGGGATAGATAGAGGGAAGAGAGGGGGAGGGAGGGATAGATAGAGGGAAGAGCGGGGAGGGATAGATAGAGGGAAGAGCGGGGGGATAGATAGAGGGAAGAGGGGGAGGGATAGATAGAGGGAAGAGCGGGGGAGGGATAGATAGAGGGAAGAGAGGGGGAGAGATAGATAGAGGGAAGAGCGGGGAGGGATAGATAGAGGGAAGAGCGGGGGAGGGATAGATAGAGGGAAGGGGGAGGGATAGATAGAGGGAAGAGCGGGGGAGGGATAGATAGAGGGAAGAGCGGGGGAGGGATAGATAGAGGGAAGAGATAGAGGGAAGAGGGGGAGGGATAGATAGAGGGAAGAGCGGGGAGGGATAGATAGAGGGAAGAGCAGGGGAGGGATAGATAGAGGGAAGAGCGGGGAGGGATAGATAGAGGGAAGGGAGCGGGGGAGGGATAGATAGAGGGAAGAGCGGGGGGGGAGGGATAGATAGAGGGAAGAGCGGGGGGGAGGGATAGATAGAGGGAAGAGAAGGGGGAGGGATAGATAGAGGGAAGAGCGGGGAGGGATAGATAGAGGGGAAGGGAGAGGGGGAGGGATAGATAGAGGGAAGAGCGGGGAGGGATAGATAGAGGGAAGGGGGAGGGCTGGATAGAGGGAAGAGCAGGGGGAGGGATAGATAGAGGGAAGAGCGGGCAGGGATAGATAGAGGGAAGAGCGGGGGAGGGATAGATAGAAGGAAGAGCGGGGGAGGGATAGATAGAGGGAAGAGCGGGGGAGGGATAGATAGAGGGAAGAGCGGGGAGGGAGGGATAGATAGAGGGAAGAGCGGGGGAGGGATAGATAGAGGGAAGAGGGGGAGGGAAGAGAAGAGGGGGAGGGATAGATAGAGGGAAGAGCGGGGAGAGATAGATAGAGGGGAAGAGGGAAGAGGGGAGGGATAGATAGAGGGAAGAGCGGGGGGAGGGATAGAGGGAAGAGGGAAGAGGGAAGGGGAGGGATAGATAGAGGGAAGAGCGGGGAGAGATAGATAGAGGGAAGAGCGGGGAGGGATAGATAGAGGGAAGAGCGGGGGAGGGATAGATAGAGAGGGAAGAGCGGGGGAGGGATAGATAGAGGGAAGAGCGGGGGGGGAGGGATAGATAGAGGGAAGAGCGGGGGAGGGATAGATAGAGGGAAGAGGGAAGGGGGAGGGATAGATAGAGGGAAGAGCGGGGAGGGATAGATAGAGGGAAGAGCGGGGAGGGATAGATAGAGGGAAGAGGGGGGGGAGGGATAGATAGAGGGAAGAGGGGGGGAGGGATAGATAGAGGGAAGAGCGATAGGGAAGAGCGGGGAGGATAGATAGAGGGAAGAGCGGGGAGGGATAGATAGAGGGAAGAGCGGGGGAGGGATAGATAGAGGGAAGGGGAGGGATAGATAGAGGGAAGAGCGGGGAGGGATAGGGGGGAGGGATAGATAGAGGGAAGAGCGGGGGGGGAGGGATAGATAGAGGGAAGAGCGGGGGAGGGATAGATAGAGGGAAGAGCGGGGGAGGGATAGATAGAGGGAAGAGCGGGGGAGGGATAGGGAGAGCGGGGGGATAGATAGAGGGAAGAGCGGGGGAGGGATAGATAGAGGGAAGAGCGGGGGGAGGGATAGATAGAGGGAAGAAGCGGGGGAGGGATAGATAGAGGGAAGAGCGGGGAGGGGGAGGGAGCGGGGAGGGATAGATAGAGGGAAGAGGGGGGGAGGGATAGATAGAGGGGGAAGAGCGGGGGAGGAATAGATAGAGGGAAGAGCGGGGGGATGGATAGATAGAGGGAAGAGAGGGGGATGGATAGATAGATGAAAGATAGGGGGATGGATAGATAGATGAAAGAGAGGGGAGGGATAGATAGAGGATAGAGAGGGGGGAGGGATAGATAGAGGATAGAGAGGGGGAGGGATAGATAGATGGAAGGGAGGGGGAGGGATAGATAGCGGGAAGGGAGGGGGATGGATAGAAAGAGGGAAGAGAGGGGGAGGGATAGATAGAGGGAAGAGAGGGGGAGGGATAGACATTAAATCTCAGTGAGACAAAAATAATGGTGTTCCAAAGAGGGTACAGTTGCCAGGACAACAAATACAATTTCCATCTAGATACCTTTGCCCAAGAGCAGGGTTTCTGTGCTCTTGGGCACTTTCCTCACCCAATGTGGTACGGATCTGCTATTTTTATTCCTTATAACTGGAACTTCCATCGGGAGCTAGCCAGCTAACCAGCTACTAGTCTTTGTTAGCCACAGCTAGCGGTCCTCACCTTTTTCCCCCGTCATCAGCCAGCCTTAGTTCGGACAACACCTGCCAGTCTGCACAGCGCGATATCAACCCAGAGCATATCGGACTGCTTCTCTCTACCATATCACCGGATTCCTGCCGCTCTGGATCATTACACTCGATTATTACACCAGATCATCCCAGCTAGCTAGCTGCAAACAGGTGGCTACTGTTAGCTAACTCCTCTGTCCCGAAGCAAACATAAGCTAGCCTTGAGCTAGCCTCGTGCTAGGCCCATATACCAGCTAATTCTAGGGCTACAATAGTTCCTTTGCCAATTGGCCTGGACCCTTTATTGTCGACACGGAGCCCCACCGATTCTAGGTAGCTCTTTCGTCCCCCCCACACACGCGCGGAGACCTCACCTGGCTTAATATATCCCTCCAGAGACGAAACCTCTCAGCATGACTCAACGACTAGGTTTACATCCACTGTACTCGCATCCTACCATACCCTTGTCTGTACATTATGCCTTGAATCTATTCTACCACGCCCAGAAATCTTTTTATTCTCTGTCCCAACACACTAGATGACCAGTTTTTATGGACTTTAGCCGTACCCTTATCCTACTCCTCCTCTGTTCCTCTGCTGATGTAGAGGTTAATCCAGGCCCTGCAGTGCCTAGCTCCACTCCTACTCCTTCTTTGTTCCTCTGGTGATGTAAAGGTTAACCCAGGCCCTGCAGTGCCTAGCTCCACTCCTATTCCCCAGGTGCTCTCATTTGTTGACTTCTGTAACTGCAAAACCCTTGGTTTCATGCATGTTAACATCAGGAGCCTCCTCCCTAAGTTAGTTGTATTCACTGCTTTAGCACACTCTCCCAACCCTGATGGAAAAATGACTTGTGTCATGCACAATGTAATGTCCTAACCGACTGGCCAAAACTATAGTTTGTTAACAAGACATTTGTGGAGTGGTTGAAAAACAAGTTTTAATGACTCCAGCCTAAGTGTATGTAAACTTCCCACTTCAACTGTACATTTGATCGATTGATTCACTCTTTCATGTAAAAACGACCCAGTACATGTCTCTTGTACGGGAAGTTCATGACTAGTCCAGGGTCATTCTGAGTGAGCAACTTCAACTCAATAGATTTGATGTCCTGTTCAAGGGCCCTGATAGTCTCTTTCACTGCATTACTAGACAGAGCAGTATACTGTTGACAAAACACACGTATTTGGGCCTTCCCAAAATCCCACCATTGTCTCAAAATTCCATTTACAGTTTTTGCAATTTTTATCACACGTCTGCTGAAACTACATCTTGTGTACTCCAAACTTTAAACACAAAACACAAAACAGTTAGTCAATTTCCCCAAACCCCACAGACATCTTGCAAAATGAAACCTAGGGGTAGGGTTAGATAGAGGAAAGAGAGGGGGATCAACCTTGGGTTGATCCAAGATGGCGTAGCAGTCGGACGTCTTGTCGTGTCGTGTCCCTTGTATATATCGTATATATCGTTTTTTTAAAACATATTTTTCCTCGCATATCTTTTAAAACATTTTGCTAAACCTCAACTTCTAAATACTCTCCTGCAACCCGCCTCACCCAATGTAGCTATTTTTTCTAAAGTACTTATATTTACTTCGGATCCGGATCCCCTCAACGGATCCCCTCAACTGAAGCTAACCAGCTAACTACCAGGTATCAGTCAGCAAACCATTGCTAGCGGTCTTCAGCTAACCGGTCATCAGCTAACCTTTAGCTCGGGAAGCTCTCGCCAGTTCGAACAACGCGACTCTAACCAGAGCATAACGGACCTATATTTTTTTTATCCCCGGATTCCCACCGGATTCCCACCGGAAACGGAACATTTTCAGCTGGATCTTCACAACTAGCAATAACAACTAGCAACAACAATATCCGGACCCACGACCAGTCTATCGATGTCACTGCATGAAGAGGCATAAACAGACTCACCACATCGCGACGCCCCCCAAAGGCTAACTTTCTAGCCCTTGCTATCTCCTTGCTTGCTAATTCGGCCTGCTAACTGCTAGCTTGTTTAGCCCCGGTCCGCTAACTGCTACCTTGTTTAGCCCCGGTCCAATAACTGCTACCTTGTTTATCCCTGGCCTACTAACTGTTAGCTTGTTAGCACAGGCCTGCTAACCGTCTGAATCGCCGCGTCCCAAACACTCACTGGACCCATATTTACTTTCAATCTCTTTTCGATTTTTAATTTGTTTATACCTTCAGGTAACCTGCCTCACCCAATGTACGGAATACGGAATCGCTATTATTTTTAATTTTTAGAACGCACTCAAGAACCTCCAGAAGCTAACCAGCTAACTAGCTACAAGCTATTTAGTCATTGTTAGCCACTGCTAGCGGCTTTTACCTTACCTTCTGCACAGCCAGCCAGTTTTTTTAACCTGGATAATACTCGCCAGTCCAGCTTCCCTGCCCCATCCAGCGCTGTCCCCTGGACACTGATCACTTGGCTACATAGCTGATGCATGCTGGACTGTCCATTAATCACGGTACTCCATTCTGCTTGTTTATGTTTTATCTGTCGGCCCCAGCCGCACTCAGGCTCTGTGTGTAGTTAATCTGACCCTCCCTGCCTAGTCAACGCCATTTTACCTGCTGTTGTTGTGCTAGCTGATTAGCTGTTGTTGTCTCACCTACTGTTTTAGCTACTGTTTTAGCTAGCTCTCCCAATTCAACACCTGTGATTACTGTATGCCTTGCTGTATGTCTCTCTCAAATGTCAATATGCCTTGTATACTGTTGTTCAGGTTAGTTATCATTGTTTTAGTTTACAATGGAGCCCCTAGTTCCACTCTTCATACCCCTGATACCTCCTTTGTCCCACCTCCCACACATGCGGTGACCTCACCCATTACAACCAGTATGTCCAGAGATACAACCTCTCTCATCATCACCCAGTGCCTGGGCTTACCTCCGCTGTACCCGCACCCCACCATACCCCTGTCTGCGCATTATGCCCTGAATATATTCTACCATGCCCAGAAATCTGTTCCTTTTATTCTCTGTCCCCAACGCTCTAGGCGACCAGTTTTGATAGCCTTTAGCCGCACCCTCATTCTACTCCTCCTCTGTTCCGCGGGTGATGTGGAGGTAAACCCAGGCCCTGCATGTCCCCAGGCACCCTCATTTGTTGACTTCTGTGATTGAAAAAGCCTTGGTTTCATGCATGTCAACATCAGAAGCCTCCTCCCTAAGTTTGTTTTACTCACTGCTTTAGCACACTCTGCTTACCCTGATGTCCTTGCCGTGTCTGAATCCTGGCTCAGGAAGGCCACCAAAAATTCTGAGATTTCCATACCCAACTATAACTTTTTCCGTCAAGATAGAACTGCCAAAGGGGGAGGAGTTGCAGTTTACTGCAGAGATAGCCTGCAAAGTAATGTCATACTTTCCAGGTCCATACCCAAACAGTTCGAAATACTAATTTTGAAAATTACTCTCTCCAGAAATAAGTCTCTCACTGTTGCCGCCTGCTACCGACCCCCCTCAGCTCCCAGCTGTGCCCTGGACACCATTTGTGAATTGATCGCCCCCCATCTAGCTTCAGAGTTTGTTCTGTTAGGTGACCTAAACTGGGATATGCTTAACACCTCGGCAGTCCTACAATCTAAGCTAGATGCCCTCAATCTCACACAAATCATCAAGGAACCCACCAGGTACAACCTTAAATCTGTAGACAAGGGCACCCTCATAGACGTCATCCTGACCAACTGGCCCTCCAAATACACCTCCGCTGTCTTCAACCAGGATCTCAGCGATCACTGCCTCATTGCCTGTATCCGCTACGGAGCCGCAGTCAAACGACCACCCCTCATCACTGTCAAACGTTCCCTAAAACACTTCTGTGAGCAGGTCTTTCTAATCGACCTGGCCCGGGTATCCTGGAAGGACATTGACCTCATCCCGTCAGTTGAGGATGCCTGGTCATTCTTTAAAAGTAACTTCCTCACCATTTTAGATAAGCATGCTCCGTTCAAAAAATGCAGAACTAAGAACAGATACAGCCCTTGGTTCACTCCAGACCTGACTGCCCTCGACCAGCACAAAAATATCCTGTGGCGGACTGCAATAGCATCGAATAGTCCCCGCGATATGCAACTGTTCAGGGAAGTCAGGAACCAATACACGCAGTCAGTCAGGAAAGCTAAGGCCAGCTTCTTCAGGCAGAAGTTTGCATCCTGTAGCTCCAACTCCAAAAAGTTCTGGGACACTGTGAAGTCCATGGAGAACAAGAGCACCTCCTCCCAGCTGCCCACTGCACTGAGGCTAGGTAACACGGTCACCACCGATAAATCCATGATTATCGAAAACTTCAACAAGCATTTCTCAACAGCTGGCCATGCCTTCCGCCTGGTTACTCCAACCTCGGCCAACAGCTCCGCCCCCCCCGCAGCTACTCGCCCAAGCCTCTCCAGGTTCTCCTTTACCCAAATCCAGATAGCAGATGTTTTGAAAGAGCTGCAAAACCTGGACCCGTACAAATCAGCTGGGCTTGACAATCTGGTGCCTCTATTTCTGAAACTATCCACCGCCATTGTTGCAACCCCTATTACCAGCCTGTTCAACCTCTCTTTCATATCGTCTGAGATCCCCAAGGATTGGAAAGCTGCCGCAGTCATCCCCCTCTTCAAAGGGGGAGACACCCTGGACCCAAACTGTTACAGACCTATATCCATCCTGCCCTGCCTATCTAAGGTCTTTGAAAGCCAAGTCAACAAACAGGTCACTGACCATCTCGAATCCCACCGTACCTTCTCCGCTGTGCAATCTGGTTTCCGAGCCGGTCACGGGTGCACCTCAGCCACGCTCAAGGTACTAAACGATTTCATAACCGCCATCGATAAAAGACAGTACTGTGCAGCCGTCTTCATCGACCTTGCCAAGGCTTTCGACTCTGTCAATCACCATATTCTTATCGGCAGACTCAGTAGCCTCGGTTTTTCGGATGACTGCCTTGCCTGGTTCACCAATTACTTTGCAGACAGAGTTCAGTGTGTCAAATCGGAGGGCATGCTGTCCGGTCCTCTGGCAGTCTCTATGGGGTGCCACAGGGTTCAATCCTCGGGCCGACTCTTTTCTCTGTATATATCAATGATGTTGCTCTTGCTGCGGGCGATTCCCTGATCCACCTCTACGCAGACGACACCATTCTATATACTTCTGGCCCGTCCTTGGACACTGTGCTATCTAACCTCCAAACGAGCTTCAATGCCATACAACACTCCTTCCGTGGCCTCCAACTGCTCTTAAACGCTAGTAAAACCAAATGCATGCTTTTCAACTGTTCGCTGCCTGCACCCCCGACCTGACCAGCATCACCACCCTGGATGGTTCCGACCTTGAATATGTGGACATCTATAAGTACCTAGGTGTCTGGCTAGACTGTAAACTCTCCTTCCAGACTCATATCAAACATCTCCAATCGAAAATCAAATCAACAATCGTCTTTCTATTCCGCAACAAAGCCTCCTTCACTCACGCCGCCAAACTTACCCTAGTAAAACTGACTATCCTACCGATCCTCGACTTCGGCGATTTCATCTACAAAATTGCTTCCAACACTCTACTCAGCAAACTGGATGCAGTTTATCACAGTGCCATTCGTTTTGTCACTAAAGCACCTTACACCACCCACCACTGCGACTTGTATGCTCTAGTCGGCTGGCCCTCGCTACATATTCGTCGCCAGACCCACTGGCTCCAGGTCATCTACAAGTCCATGCTAGGTAAAGCTCCGCCTTATCTCAGTTCACTGGTCACGATGGCAACACCCATCCGTAGCACGCGCTCCAGCAGGTGTATCTCACTGATCATCCCTAAAGCCCTAAAGCCATTTGGCCGCCTTTCGTTCCAGTTCTCTGCTGCCTGTGACTGGAACGAATTGCAAAAATGGCTGAAGTTGGAGACTTTTATCTTCCTCACCAACTTCAAACATCTGCTATCTGAGCAGTTAACCGATCGCTGCAGCTGTACATAGTCTATCGGTAAATAGCCCACCCATTTCTACCTACCTCATCCCCATACTGTTTTTATTTATTTAGTTTTCTGCTCTTTTGCACACCAATATCTCTACCTGTACATGACCATCTGATCATTTATCACTCCAGTGTAATTAATCTGCAAAATTGTAATTATTCGCCTACCTCCTCATGCCTTTTGCACACAATGTATATAGACTCCCCTTTTTTTTCTACTGTGTTTTTGACTTGTTAATTGTTTACTCCATGTGTAACTCTGTGTTGTCTTGTTCTCAACTAGCCTACCTGGTTAAATAAAGGTGAAAAAATACAAAAATACAAAAAATAAAACACTGCAATCATGTTTTTGTGTTGTATGGTCCAAGTGTGGCATGGCGGTGGAGGACCACATTGTGCCTCATAGCTCTGCATATGGTGACATTGCCCCAGCGCTGGCCAATGATGGCATGTTGACCAATGATGTTCCTTCCTCTCCTCATCATCTTCGCCAAATTGAATCCAGCCTCATCCATTCTATGAACAGGAGTTCCCGAGGCATGGGACTTGCATCCAACCCCACTATTCTCTGAAATGACAGCAAATACTGTAATTGCTGTATAGTAAAGTTCAGTGAGTCTCTAATGTTTTAAGAGTGTAATAGTAGTAATAGTAGTACATTTCTTAGTAGTACATTTAATAGTAGTACATTTCTTAGTAGTACATTTCTTAGTAGTACATTTAATAGTAGTACATTTAATAGTAGTACATTTCTTACATGCTCATGTTCATACTGTTTATCCTTCACTCTTTGGGAATTCCTTTCAAATGGGACTCTGCAGATTTGCTTCATCCTGGAGATGGTATTTCTTAAGGATGTGGGCTATGGTTGACAAACTCACTCTGATGTTATGGAAGATGGCAGGGTTTTCAATGATCTGTTGTTGGATTTCTCGCAGTGTCATGGCATTATGTTCAACTACCATTTGCACAATGGCAGCCTCCTGTTTGTCTGTAAATAGACGCGTTCTACCACCATGTGGTGGTTGTCTTTCAGTGCTACAAAACAAAATAGCATACAGTACAATAAACACTATAGTAATATAGTGTTTAGTAGTATTAACTTGTTACAAAGTAATCTACAGTCTTAACTGTGCTTTATGTTGTTCTACTGTAGAGTAGTAAAAGTAATAGAGAGGTCCAATGTCTTCACTACACACCTCTTCTCATTTTGAAAAATCCGGATGATGGATGCTACGGTAAAGTAGCTCAGATTGGTGGTGTAACTCAGATTGGTGGTGTAACTCAGATTGGTGGTGTAACTCAGATTGGTGGTGTAACTCAGATTGGTGGTGTAACTCAGATTGGTGGTGTAACTCAGATTGGTGGTGTAGCACAGATTGGTGGTGTAGCTCAGATTGGTGGTGTAACTCAGATTGGTGGTGTAACTCAGATTGGTGGTGTAACTCAGATTGGTGGTGTAACTCAGATTGGTGGTGTAACTCAGATTGGTGGTGTAACTCAGATTGGTGGTGTAGCTCAGATTGGTGGTGTAGCTCAGATTGGTGGTGTAGCTCAGATTGGTGGTGTAAAAAGTGGTGTAACTCAGATTGGTGGTGTAACTCAGATTGGTGGTGTAACTCAGATTGCTGGTGTAGCTCAGACTGGTGGTGTAGCTCAGATTGGTGGTGTAGCTCAGATTGGTGGTGTAACTCAGATTGGTGGTGTAAAAAGTGGTGTAACTCAGATTGGTGGTGTAACTCAGATTGGTGGTGTAAAAAGTGGTGTAACTTGAATAAACATACCTTTAAGAAGTACGCTTTGCTCAACCATTTGATCGAGAAGACGCTCTTCTTTAATAAAAACCATCACCGTTTTATTCATCCTCGATGCATAAGCAACATTTTCATAGCCTACCTTCTCTCCTACGGTGACCAGAAACTCCTCCACAGTGACAGTAGCTTCAGTAACACACCTGAAGCAGTGCCGAATTGACAGGGACAGCGTCCCCATGTGGGTCGCCATCCCCACCAAAACTAGGGCAATTCCAACAAGAAATACAATATACCTAATTCTACCAAAAAAACATAACCACGAATAGAAAAAGGAAAAGCACCAAGAAAAGGAAACTAAAAGAAAACACAGGCGATCTAACTCCCGACACCACTCGCACTCGCTCATTCAATTCCCAGCATGCACCAACACTCCCAGCATGCAGAGAGGGAGAGAGAGAGAGAGTTAAAGACAGAGACAGAGACAGATCATTTTTAAAAGAATTTCAGGTTGTGATGTTTGGATCAAATAAATATTTTAAATAAGTAATTATGACATTTCTTATAATTCAGTGTCAACCAAACGAAAATACAAACCTAGTGAGTAATTCATTAAAAAGTAATTCATTAAAACAAACAAAGCTACTATGATTCAGAATGAGAATGTGGAATGACGTACGTCATGCAGGGTAATTTAAATGAAAGAACTGGAACATGTTATTTGCTGAATTACTTAATTAATGTTAATGACCTACATCAATCTCTCTCACAATTCACCGTTTCTTCCCCTCAGGAATATTTTCACTGCAGCCCACTAGCTGTTGCCAAGATGCAGGAAACACAACACTCAATAAATAACAGCTGAATGTTAGTAGGCTAAGAGGGAAAGAATGCTTTAGACAAGCATTAATTAGAAGTAGAATTGATAAGTGTCCAAACCATTAAGTCATCCGATTGAAATGTTCGTCTCGTATCCACACATAATAATAACTGAGGTAGAAGTTTATTTTTTTATTTTTTACATAGACAGACCAATTCTGATCTTTTGCGCAATTATCTGATTGGACAAAATACCAATGAATGAAAAACAGATCAGAATTGGGCTGCTGTGTAAACGTGACGATAGAGGGGGCAGTCCATAAAAAGGTGGCCAATCACACACTCACATGCACTTATTTGGATCCACAATAAAATGTATGTTACTCAAGGGTCCTACTGTACTGTATATAACCTTAAGTCAGTTGACCAGTAAGACCCTATTTGTCACCACCGACAAATGCTCATTTACCCTACATTCATCACACACACACACACACACACACACACACACACACACACACACACACACACACACACACACACACACACACACACACACACACACACACACACACACACACACACACACACACACAAACATCATCCCCATACTGTTTATATTTATTTACTTTTCTGCTCTTTTGCACACCAATATCTCTACCTGTACATGACCATCTGATCATTTATCACTCCAGTGTTAATCTGCTAAATTGTAATTATTCACCTACCTCCTCATGCCTTTTGCACACAATGTATATAGACTCTCTTTTTTTCTACTGTGTTTTTGACTTGTTAATTGTTTACTCCATGTGTAACTCTGTGTTGTTGTCTGTTCACACTGCTATGCTTTATCTTGGCCAGGTCGCAGTTGTAGATGAGAACTTGTTCTCAACTAGCCTACCCGGTTAAATAAAGGTGAAATTAAACATTTAAAAAAAAAATAAGCACACACACACACACACACACACACACACACACACACACACACACACACACACACACACACACACACACACACACACACACACACACACACACACACACACACACATACACACACATACACACACACACACACACACACATACACACACACACACACACACACACACACACACACACACACACACACACACACACACACACACACACACACACACACACACACACACACACTCCTTGCAAGGCTCTCTGTTACCATGACCACAAAGATGCCCTACCAATTAAGAAATTAATACTCACGTCACACTTTTAAAAATACTGTTTCCCTGTCTTTTGGTGTGTTTGTGTGTGTGTGTGGCACATGTCCAGTAGGGCAGGTTGGACACTGTTCAATGACTGGTTGATTCTGGTCATGTGATTGTATGATGTACAATGAGGGCCAAATGAGCACATGTTCACATGCATTCATTGATAATTATATGGTGAATTGTGAATGTGTGTGTGTGTACTATGTTTTGTATGTGGGCCAAATTAGGAAGTACCGGGGTGGGCAATGCTTTCATTCATGATTCTGGTTGGTGAATGGCGTGTGTGTGTGTGTGTGTTTGTGAACCCTTTAAGAGCAGGTGACGGTCAGGGACAGAGGGTATAAGTATGGTAGTCAATGTTCCACAGAGACAAGATGCTTCCTGTCACTGCCACTTTGAGGACGACCATGTCGATGTTCACCTTGGTTATTCTGGGGTGTTTGGGGTTCCAAGGGGTGATGGCCTCTGACTCTAGGGCGTACAGAATGTCCATGACCAACGACAACGATGGGCACACCACCAGTCAGCGACAGGACCCTCAGGTAAGCATAACCCTACACCCAAAATGATCTCTTATGCATTAGAGGGGCGGCAGGTAGCCTAGTGGTTAGAATGTTGGATTCGTAATCAGAAGGTTGCAGGATTGAATCCCTGAGCTGACAAGGTGAAAATCTGTCATTCTGCCCCTGAACAAGGCAGTTAACCCACTGTTCTGAGGCCGTCATTGAAAGTAAGAATTTGTTCTGTAACTGACTTGTCTAATTAAATAAAGGTAAAATAAAAAAGTGTTTTCAATAAGAAGCTTGAAAAAAAGAGGTCAAATGCAGCAAAATACAATTTAATGTCAACATTAGATAATAAAGTAGAGCTAATAATAAATTGAAAGTCTATATTATTGTTATTAATTATTATTTTCATAGTAAACTTGATTTAAATCAAGTAACCTAGTTGGTAATTATTTGCTTGCTAATTGCAGCTCACAGGCTGCGTTTATACAGGCAGCCCAATTCTGGGCAATTGAGCTGATCTGATTGGTCAACAGACCAATTAATGGAAAATTAATCAAAATAAAAGCAGAGAAAACAGGATAACATTTAGCCTAAAACGCCACTCATAGCAAAAACATATTATATACAATGGAAAACACCTATAAAGACCCACTAAATAAAAGCCAAAGTAAAAAGGTGAGTTTTGAGCTGCTTTTGCCAATAGATTGTCTGTATCTAATGTAAAGGGCATTACAGAGTTTTGGTGTAGCTCTTAATAAATGGTAACTAAGCCGATGTATTTCTTACCAAATCATCATATTTTGGCTGACTGGGTGACAAGGTGGCAGACTGTTCTACAAACAGAATTGTCAGCAGCATCACACTGCTGGCTTGTTTCTGAAGCTAAGCAGGGTTTCTCTTGGTTATTCCCTGGATGGGAGACCAGATCCTGCTGGAAGTGGTGTTGGAGGGTCAGTAGGAGGCACCCTTTCCTCTGATTGAAAAAAAATATCAGAATCCACCGGGATGTTGCCCTGTGTAGCCTTCCGCCTTTTGGATGGGATGTTAAACAGGTCTCCTGACTCTCTGTGGTCACTAAAGATCCCATGGAACTTACTGTAAGAGTAAGGCTAAATTCCCTATCTGGCCACCTATTCATCCCTATTTTACAATTGGCTTACTTGTGAAAAATAAGGGTTAAACTATGCATTTATTACCAAATCATAATATTTTGGCTTATTAAAACAAGGTGGCACAATGTTCTACTATCTGAATTGAGCTACATATTTATGTTCTGATTAGCCATCAGTCTGACAATCGTGCACACCAGGAACACTCCTCCTTTTAGGGAGTTTTTCCTGGCCACTGCGCTTCTGCATGGCTCACTCTGTGGTGTTTCAGGCTGGGAATCTGTTACGCACTTTGTGACAACTGCTGATGTAAAACGTTTAAATAAAAAAATAAAAAACATTTGATTGATATTATGATTCCATAGTTTCCGAGTAAATATCAGGTTAAAAAAAGATCTGCTAAAATGGCCGTGCAATGCTGCTCTGTTGATTTGATATGACAATCAAGTTGTAGCCTTCTTTACCAGTTAACCAATAGTCAAGTCGTAGCCTTCTTTACCAGTTAACCAATAGTCAAGTTGTAGCCTTCTTTACCAGTTAATGACTAGTCAAGTTGTAGCCTTCTTTACCAGTTAATGACTAGTCAAGTTGTAGCCTTCTTTACCAGTTAACGACTAGTCAAGTTGTAGCCTTCTTTACCAGTTAACGACTAGTCAAGTTGTAGCCTTCTTTACCAGTTAACCAATAGTCAAGTTGTAGCCTTCTTTACCAGTTAACCAATAGTCAAGTTGTAGCCTTCTATACCAGTTAACGACTAGTCAAGTTGTAGCCTTCTATAACAGTTAACTAGTCAAGTTGTAGCCTTCTTTACCAGTTAACCAATAGTCAAGTTGTAGCCTTCTTTACCAGTTAACGACTAGTCAAGTTGGAGCCTTCTTTACCAGTTAACGAATAGTCATCAATAATATTCATTTTTGTGTGATTATATCTAGATTTTATACACACACAAAATAAGATGAGGGAAAAAGGAATATTTTATGTTTTTTCCCTGCTTTTTTCTTTTCAGACAAGCAATGAAATACCACGGAGTATCGAGGTGGATGATTTCAAAATCAACGTAGTGCCGACCAGCGGCAAAGTCAGCTTAGCACCGACCATGGTCCGACTCTACCCGCCACCAGTCAAAACGTCACACCTTCATGCCAACCTTCCGCTTCGCTTCGGCCGGGACTCCCTACCCGACGACACCCACTCACCCAAAACGACCCTTAATTTACCGCAACGGTTTGGAAGAGCACAGGGGTCTGGCGCAACGGAACCGACGTCGTGTATTGAGTGTCCCCATGTCGGGACACTGCCCTCCGCCACCCTGCCACAGAGGTTCGGCAGGAATGAGTTCAACCGCCAGTATCCTTTCCGAGCTATGGCCTTTTTCTCACGCAGGTCCGAACCCGTGCCAAATGGAAACATTAGGTAAGCCTACGTTGACGAATAATGGGGTTTTTGTAGCATGTTTCGACCAATAACATAAGGTAGCCTTTTAAATAATTGCATTACTATTTAATATATATATTTAAGGAAAACCGATACAGTACCATTTAGGCTTCACTTTATAGACTTTCGAATGGGAAAGCCCCATAGGCCTATAATTTCAAAATGTACATCTATTTTCATTCTTCAGGCAGCAAGACTATAATTATTATGATTTTGGCTCAGAGGAAGAAGAGACACGGGAGAAGACTCTGAAGAGCTCAACGTTGGATTTTCTCCTCTGGAACTCTTGAAAGAACTCTGTCGCCACAGAAGTGGGTCCCGTTTTCATGACCTGGGTCGCTTATGTTTTTTCGTAATTTTGATCTACTATGTAATGTATGAATATTGTTAAATTGGTGGCATATTGTTACTTAATCATGTAAAGCACAAATTAAAACGATAGTATCGATTTTACCGTTGATTTGGATGTTATTCGTTTCAGAACCATGGATAGCTCCAAAGTGGTCTACCAAACGTCAACTTCTGAATGTTCCACTTCTCAACCACTCTCTCTCGTATCTCTCGCCTCCCCTCTCCTCCCAATTGAAAAAAAAACAACCAAAAAACAGTAGGCCTACTTAGCTAATGATAGATAGGCTAATCATGTAATACTGTAGCTAGACCAGGTGCTGACTGGCCAACCTGGTCTCAGAGCAGTTTGTATTATTTTGTATGTAAATCTTGCACACTCCATTTAGTATGCTATGTTATGTTTCATATGATATGTATTAATTTGTGGATGTCCATCACCCATTTTGTATGATATGTTTTGAATAACAATTCGTATTATATGTTACAAATTTGCAAAATGTCCAATATGTTACGAATTTTCCAAAATGTATGATATGCTACACATTCTAGCTAAGTGGCTAGGTGGCTAACATGATCTAGCTGGCTAATGTTAGCAAGGCTAGGGGTTAGGGTTAAGTTTAGGGCTAAGTTGGGAGTCAGGTTAAAGGTTTAAGGATAGGGGAAGGGGAAGGCTAAAAGGGTTAAGGTTAGGGCTGAGTTTGGAGTCAGGTTAAAGGGTTAAGGTTAGGGGTTAGGGTTAAGTTTAGGGCTAAGTTGGGAGTCAGGTTAAAGGGTTAAGGTTAGGGCTGAGTTGGGAGTCAGGTTAAAGGGTTAAGGTTAGGGGTTAGGGTTAAGTTTAGGGCTAAGTTGGGAGTCAGGTTAAAGGGTTAAGGTTAGGGCTGAGTTGGGAGTCAGGTTAAAGGGTTAAGGTTAGGGCTGAGTTGGGAGTCAGGTCAAAGGGTTAAGGTTAGGGGTTAGGGTTACGTTTAGGGCTAAGTTGGGAGTCAGGTTAAAGGGTTAAGTTTAGGGCTAAGTTGGGAGTCAGGTTAAAGGTTTAAGGTTAGGGCTGAGTTGAGAGTCAGGTTAAAGGGTTAAGGTTAGGGGAAGGGGAAGGGTAAAAGGGTTAAGGTTAGGGCTAAGTTGGGAGTCAGGTTAAAGGGTTAAGGTTAGGGCTGAGTTGGGAGTCAGGTTAAAGGGTTAAGGTTAGGGCTAAGTTGGGAGTCAGGTTAAAGGGTTAAGGTTAGGGGAAGGGGAAGGGTAAAAGGGTTAAGTTTAGGGCTGAGTTGGGAGTCAGGTTAAAGGGTTAAGTTTAGGGCTAAGTTGGGAGTCAGGTTAAAGGGTTAAGGTTAGGGCTGAGTTGGGAGTCAGGTTAAAGGGTTAAGGTTAGGGGAAGGGGAAGGGTAAAAGGGTTAAGTTTAGGGCTGAGTTGGGAGTCAGGTTAAAGGGTTAAGGTTAGGGCTGAGTTGGGAGTCAGGTTAAAGGGTTAAGGTTAGGGGAAGGGTTAAGGTTAGGGCTGAGTTGGGAGTCAGGTTAAAGGGTTAAGGTTAGGGGTTAGGGTTAAGTTTAGGGCTAAGTTGGGAGTCAGGTTAAAGGGTTAAGGTTAGGGCTAAGTTGGGAGTCAGGTTAAAGGGTTAAGGTTAGGGCTGAGTTGGGAGTCAGGTTAAAGGGTTAAGGTTAGGGGAAGGGTTAAGGTTAGGGCTGAGTTGGGAGTCAGGTTAAAGGGTTAAGGTTAGGGGAAGGGTTAAGGTTAGGGCTGAGTTGGGAGTCAGGTTAAAGGGTTAAGGTTAGGGAAGGGTTAAGTTTAGGGCTGAGTTGGGAGTCAGGTTAAAGGGTTAAGGTTAGGGCTGAGTTGGGAGTCAGGTTAAAGGGTTAAGGTTAGGAGAAGGGTTAAGTTTAGGGCTAAGTTGGGAGTCAGGTTAAAGGGTTAAGGTTAAGGTTAGGGGAAGGGTTAAGGTTAGGGCTGAGTTGGGAGTCAGGTTAAAGGGTTAAGGTTAGGGCTGAGTTGGGAGTCAGGTTAAAGGGTTAAGGTTAGGGCTGAGTTGGGAGTCAGGTTAAAGGGTTAAGGTTAGGGGAAGGGGACGGGGACGGGTTACATTTAAGGTAAGAGGAAATGTTAGCAACATGCTAAGTAGATGCAAAGTAGGTAAAAAGTAGTAAGTATTGAAAAGTTGCAAAATAACTAAAAGGCCTAAACCTATGATGAGATTCAAACTCACAACCTATAGGTGGATAGATGTTCATGTTATATGCCCACCCACCCACCCCACCACACAACCTATAGGTGGATAGATGTTCATGTTATATGCCCACCCCACCACACAACCTATAGGTGGATAGATGTTCATGTTATATGCCCACCCCACCACACAACCTATAGGTGGATAGATGTTCATGTTATATGCCTACCCCACCACACAACCTATAGGTGGATAGATGTTCATGTTATATGCCCACCCACCCACGCACCCACCCCACCACACAACCTATAGGTGGATAGATGTTCATGTTATGCGCCCACCCCACCACACAACCTATAGGTGGATAGATGTTCATGTTATATGCCCACCCCACCACACAACCTATAGGTGGATAGATGTTCATGTTATGCGCCCACCCCACCACACAACCTATAGGTGGATAGATGTTCATGTTATATGCCCACCCACCCACGCACCCACCCCACCACACAACCTATAGGTGGATAGATGTTCATGTTATGCGCCCACCCCACCACACAACCTATAGGTGGATAGATGTTCATGTTATGCGCCCACCCCACCACACAACCTATAGGTGGATAGATGTTCATGTTATGCGCCCACCCCACCACACAACCTATAGGTGGATAGATGTTCATGTTATGCGCCCACCCATCCACCCTGACCAACCCCCCTACTACCATCTTATCCTTAAGTAACCATCTGTCTTAGGCACAATGAAAATGAAACTGGATGGTCTTCAGAGATAGATGGGAAGGGTTGATGTTAGCTGAAACGTAGGATTAAAAACAAACAAAAGATAACTATGGTAAAATACATTGTGTCCGTAAAATGTATATAGTATATATAAACTGTTGTTGCCCATTAGTTCACTCCAGTTAGGGGAGGCGTTCTAGGGTTAGGGGAAAATAATAAAGGAAAATATATTTAAAAAAGATATGTGTATAAGATATGTGTATATATTTATATGTATATATACTGTATATATATGCACTACCAGTCAAAAGTCTGACACACCTACTCATTCAAGGGTTTTTCTTTATTTTTTAAAAGACATCAAAACTATGAAATAACACATATGGAATCATGTAGAAACCACACATGTGGACATCATCTGTTCACCTACTCTGTGTCTCACAAAGACACGACGGTTGGAACCAAAACTCTCAAATTTGGACTCATCAGACCAAACGACAGACCATGGACAGTCTAATGTCCATTGCTTGTGTTTTTTGGCCCAAGCAAGTCTCTTCTTATTGGTGTCCTTTAGTAGTGGTTTCTCTGCAGAAATTCGCCCATGAATCAAATCAAATCAAATGTATTTATAAAGTCCTTCGTACATCAGCTGATATCTGAAAGTGCTGTACAGAAACCCAGGCTAAAACTCCAAACAGCAAGCAATGCAGGTGTTGAAGCACGTTGGCTAGGAAAAACTCCCTAGAAAGGCCAAAACCTAGGAAGAAACCTAGAGAGGAACCAGGCTATGAGGGGTGGCCAGTCCTCTTCTGGCTGTGCCGGGTGGACATATTGTAAGCCTGCCACACACACACTATACGATACATTTATTAAACATAAGAATGAGTTTGAGTTTTTGTCCCAACCTGGCTCGTGGGTTGTGACAAAGAGCATTTATAGGACCAGGGCACAAATAATAATACAATAATATTCAATAATTTTGCTCTTTGTTTATTCATCTTACATATAAAACCTTACTTGTTCATCGACAATTGTGAATGACTCACCACAGGTTAATGAGAAGGGTGTGCTTGAAAGGATGCACATAACTCTGCAATGTTGGGTGGTATTGGAGAGAGTCTTATAGAGCCCCAGAGTAGAGGTATTATAATACCCGTAAAACCTAGCGGTCAAACAGGGAAATGGTTCCAATCTGTTTTCCACCATAAATTTTTCCCATAGGGGATTTTAGAAGCACTTAAAATAAGGTCTGTTTCGTGTAGGTCTACCCTGGCGTGACATTTTGAGAACTGTGTAAATCTCTCTAGGACAAGGTGACTTGTATCAATATATCTCAGATTTGAAAATGCTAATTAACACCAAAGTAGACATCATACAAATCCACAATTCCCTGCAAGCTCTAGCACTTTATCTCTAGATGACACCTTTGCTAACAGGTATTGTGTCAATTTAAACTTGCACAAGACAGAATTGTCCATTGAAGGAAATTTGGCCAATTTGATAAAAGTCACCTTGTCCTAGAGAGATTTACACGGTTGTCAAAACGACACACCAGGGTAAGACTACATGAAACATAGCCCTTCCTTTAAGTGTTTCTAAACTCCCCTACAGGAAAAATGAATAGTGGAAAAATTATTGTCACCATATCCCTGTTTGACCGCTAGGTTTTATGGGTATTATGACTCATACTGTGGTACTCTATTGATGTCACCTCTATTGATCCACTTCAGTCAGTGTAGATGAAGCGGAGGAGACGGGTTAAAGAATCATTTTTAAACCGTGAGACAGTTGAGACATGGATTGTGTATGTGTGATTTGATTTGATTTGTGCCATTCGGAGGGTGAATGGGCCAGACAAAAGATTTAAGTGCCTTTGAACAGGGTATAGTAGTATGTGCCAGGAACACTGGTTTGAGTGTGTCAAGAACTGAAACACTGCTGGGTTTTCATGCTCAACAGATTCCCATGTGTATCAAGAATGGTCCACCACCCAAAGGACATCCAGCCAACTTGACACGACTGTGGGAAGCATTGGAGTCTAGATGGGTCATCATTCCTGTGGAACGCTTTCGACAACTTGAGTCCATGCCCTGAAGAATTGCATCTGTTCTCAGGGCAAAATGGGGTGTAACTCAATATTAGGAAGGTGTTCCTAATATTTTATACACACAGTGTATATCAACTGAATGGGTGTCGCTTTGTTGGATATTTCAAAATGTTTGGTAGAATAAATGCAGACAAGTAAACTGTTCTTTAGTTCCAACAGTCTGTGGAATTTCATTTTCCAAAAAGCTACTGGCCACTATCAAGTATCAAAGACATGTCTGAAAACTCGATGAAGGATAGTAGCAAAGATAGCTTCCTGTTGAGGCTTTTTGGCTTCTTCCATGGGGTTTAAGAGGTGCTGCCACCTACTGACAGTAGTGATCAACACTTTCCTTCAAGTGGGTGAGGCGGTTTAGGGAGTGGTATTTATTGCTAGAAAGGAACCATTTATATTGCCTTAAATATGTAGTATATTAAATCAATGGTGAAAATGATGTCTATGTTGGTGCATAATTAATATATCATTAATCTTAAATTGTAAATGATTAGGTGTATCGCTTTTTTGTGTCATCCTCAATGATTGTAAATGCATTATATTCACATGTGTGGTTGTATTGTGTTTTTAATTTGGCAAATAAATAAAAGCAAATTAAAATCACAACAAAAATAGCTTGAAGCCTCTGACTGGCTATGGTTAGCTGGAAGGTGGCAGGCCGAATTTGAGATGAGAGAAATCCCTTGCTATTGTCTTTCAAATTAAATCATGATTAGATGGGTTGCCTAGGGTTTATAGCTGTCCTCTGAATGGAGTCTAAATGCCAGAAATGCAAAAGCAGCCTGCCAAGGGCTCATAGCGGTCCTATGAGTGGAGTCTAAATGCCAGAAATGCAAAAGCAGCCTGCCAAGGGCTCATAGCGGTCCTATGAGTGGAGTCTAAATGCCAGAAATGCAAAAGCAGCCTGCCAAGGGCTCATAGCGGTCCTATGAGTGGAGTCTAAATGCCAGAAATGCAAAAGCAGCCTGCCAAGGGCTCATAGCGGTCCTATGAGTGGGGCCTTCCCACCAATAATGCAAATCACCGGGTGAACTGTAAAATCCCCTTGCTTGCTGGCGGTAGGAATCTTACGTCTTGGGTGTAGGGAATAGGACCAGCAAGGACATGTTTTACAATCTGGGATAAGCATTTTTACTCATTCAGTTTGTATTGTTATGTTGTTTGTTATGTTTCTTGTGTAGTAAATATTTCAGCTTTTATTTTCATTGTTTTCTTTCATTTTGTCCTATGAAGCTCATTGTGTTTGTTTCCATGTCTGACATGTGCTGTATGAATACAGCTGGATTTGATTGTAAAATGTATTGGTTTCTGCCTGTTAAATGCATAAGCCTACGTCTTTCTGTCAAGTTCTGTAGGGTTGATCCTAACTTGAGATAAACATGAACTTGTGCATCATGCATACACTGACGTGCGAAATCTCAGCTAAACTTTGAGTGCAGGGATTTCAAGTTAGAATCCAACCAAAAATATGCATTTGATCGGGAGATCAAACAATGTCTTTGCGGAGCATTACTGTTCACGCATCTTACTGCCGTGGTTTATTTCTTTATATTCACTATTATTCCTGAACTTTACATTTGTGACATTTTGGTATTATGGGTGAACTTTCCTCTGGCACGGTTACTCTACTCTCAAAATGGGTTTCATCCACAATAGCTGTCACTTTTGACCTCATTACTATTGAATGTTTCATGTTTATTCATGTTTACATAGGATAATTCACTCTAGATGAAAGAACATATTATTGTCCTTCAATATCATTATTTTCTATAATGTTATTCCAGAACACACCACCAGCATAGGGCTAGGTATTAGTGAGCAACCACTGTACCAACTCTGGAATAATGTGAACTGAAGGAACTAGAGATGAAGGAACTAGAGATGAAGGAACTAGAGATGAAGGAACTAGAGATGAAGTAACTAGAGATGAAGGAACTAGAGATGAAGGAACTAGAGATGAAGGAACTAGAGATGAAGGAACTAGAGATGAAGTAACTAGAGATGAAGGAACTAGAGATGAAGGAACTAGAGATGAAGGAACTAGAGATGAAGGAACTAGAGATGAAGTAACTAGAGATGAAGGAACTAGAGATGAAGTAACTAGAGATGAAGGAACTAGAGATGAAGTAACTAGAGATGAAGGAACTAGAGATGAAGGAACTAGAGATGAAGGAACTAGAGATGAAGTAACTAGAGATGAAGGAACTAGAGATGAAGGAACTAGAGATGAAGGAACTAGAGATGAAGTAACTAGAGATGAAGGAACTAGAGATGAAGGAACTAGAGATGAAGGAACTAGAGATGAAGTAACTAGAGATGAAGGAACTAGAGATGAAGGAACTAGAGATGAAGGAACTAGAGATGAAGTAACTAGAGATGACCAACAGAGAGCAGCATTTCATCAAAGGAGAGAGCAGACTAGATACAGGTAAGATCAACTTGTGAAATACCATCTGCTAAATGTAAGAAGTAACAGCATCTCTACAACATATGGGTGTGTTTGAGCTGCAGTATAGGATTACAAATGGTCCAACTTGTGTTGTTCTGAGCCTTGCTGTTGAAAAACCACATTAGTGTCCGACTTTCAGCTGTTGCAGATGCATCTCCCCCAACTTAACTCCTCGACTGTTGTCTGCAGTCGGTCGCTTTTAGCCTTTATACCTGAATCGCGGCAAAGTTGGTTACTCTTTCAGTCACGAAGTCGTTGAAGAGCAACTGCAGAAATATGTAATCGACTGCAGTCAAACTTCATAACCTTTGATCACATGGTGTTTGTAAAGTTCATGCAGTCGTCATGTAGGCACAAGTCTGACAAATGCCCATAATGCAACACACTTGACCGACTTAACAAAAGTGATCTGCTCAAATGCATTCAGTCAGTTTTTCATAGAGAAAACTCACTGAGAAAATAGTGAGAGACTCGACACTCCTATGTGAAAGGCTGGCATAGGGCAGAACACACACACACACACGCCCCCTGTCCAGAAACAAGCCATAGCTCCTGAGCACTGTTGGAAGAAGTGTATAGATGTAAGAAATATGGCAGAAATTCAAGCCAATCAGAAGACAAGGTGGAGCTTCTACAATATTGCTTATGGGGCGGAAGTGGGAGAGTTAATGTAGGTTGGGGCATAACACTCACATTTCAGTCACTCAGGAACTCCCCTTCTGCTAGGTAGCAGCTGTGTCCAATCAGTATGTGGGAACCTGGCTGTGCATATTCATGAGCAGCGGCTGTGCTTGTCCAATGAGCTTGTGGGAACCTGTCTAAGGGGATACATTATTCATAAGTGCAGCTGTCAGCCCCCACCCACCATGGCAATGAGCTGTGAGGTGAATGTGTGTGTGTGTGTGTGTGTGTGCCTCAGTGTGTCTCTGTGTGTGTGTGTGTGTGTCTCTCTCTCTGTGTGTGTGTCTCTGTGTGTGTGTGTGTGTGTGTGTGTGTGTGTCTCTCTATCTGTGTGTGTGTCTCTGTGTGTGTGTCTCTCTCTGTGTGTGTGTCTCTCTGTGTGTGTGTCTCTCTGTGTATGTGTGTGTGTGTGTGTGTGTGTGTGTGTGTGTGTGTGTGTGTGTGTGTGTCTGTGTGTGTCTGTGTGTGTGTCTGCGTGGTGTGTATGTATCGGTGTGTGTCTCTGTGTTGGTGTAGGGGGCTTTCAGGAAGTCCTATGTCCACTGGGGCAGGCTGTAGGGCTGGGTTACACCTCTCTCTCATCCCACCCATCCCTCCATCCAACCATTCCTTGACACTATTTTTTGTAGGTGGAATTTTTGGGGCTGCGCACATCCCCCCTTTGGATTCCTTACAGTTTCTGTCTCCGGCTTGAAGGAGAGGACAGGGGAGAGGGAGAAAGCGATAGAAGAGTGGATTTAGTACTGAAGAGAGAGAGTGGGAGAGGAGAGAGGGATCATGTCTGGACTCTCGGCAGTGTTGAAGAGCTGGGTCATCCTGCAGACTCTGTGCCTGGCTCTGGCCCAAGTGGTGAGTGGAGTGGACAGGGGAGGTTAGGACTGTACCCACATTAGGGTGGCTCTGGCTGGCGTATGGTGGGAGAGGGGTCCCCTGAAGAGAGGGACTGGGGGTGGAGGTCAAAGGGGGTTGCTAGGGGGACTGCTGTGCTTGCTTTGGTTTTGTTGTCACACTGGCTAGTGGTGGTTGGAAAACAACATTTTGGAATTGTGTTGTTTCAGAAGAATGAACGATCAGAATGGTGTTTCAGAGCTTGAGTGTTTCATCATCGTCATCGTCATTGTGATGAAGATCAGCTGTGAACTGTGTGTGTTGTGTAATGTGGCATTGTACATGTATCTTCCTACTATGGCCCTTGATTCTGTGGATAGTGATTCTTCCTGAATATGGATGAAGAATGGAACTGTCTCCTTTTTCATATGGACGGATATTCCTGAACAAAAGTTGGAGTGCATACATAACATGGACCGATTTACCATTTTTGTTTTGCCAAAAAGGAGATTCAGTAGAGAACCATAGAGGTATAGATAGATTCACAACTGGAATTCGTCTGGACACACACACACACAGGCCGTGTATTCAAGACACCCAGTCAAGACACCCAGTCTCTTTACCACTATTCAAACACACATACCACACGCGGAATGACGGACCTGATGATACCCTCCAACAAATCACACCCACCTGCTATCCAATAGAAAGTTACCAGTGGATCTATCTGAACAAACAGGATCCTTGTGTGGAATTCCCAACCTTTTTTTCTGAATGATTGGCACTTCTGGAATACATTTCTACACTGCATGAGGATTCTGTGTTGTGACTGGTTGAAGCGGATTGAAATCGATTTAAAAAAGCTGCGTTCCCAAAAGAAGGGGATGGGAGAGACATATACAGGATGTGGGATGATTTTCACTTCCATATCAGAAAGAGAACCTCATTCATCAATCCTATGGGAGAGGGTCTTGGTAAACGTTCCCAGCCTCATGACATGATTTTCACTTCCATATCAGAAAGAGAACCTCATTCATCAATCCTATTTTTTCTCATGAGCTCTGGATAGTTTATACATGTTTTTAAATCGTTCCATATAGGCTACCAGTGGTATTGGATTTGAATTGGTGTTACATGGTTTATGTAAAATGTGAGGGGTAGGGGTGATGTTTCTAGGTGATTCAATTACTTTGTGTTTATGATGATTTGGTCTTGTTTATAGGATTTTATTCACATGAAGTGTGATTGAAGAATGATGACACTTGATAATGTGTGATTGAAGAATGATGACACTTGATAATGTGTGATTGAAGAATGATGACACTTGATAATGTGTGATTGAAGAATGATGACACTTGATAATGTGTGATTGCCTCACATTGTTGTTCCTTCATCAATTAGCACCTGCTCCAAAACTAGCCATGTATCCATTATCAAAAAGCTTACAATAAAATGGCACAAAAATCCCAAAACTTGCCAGTATGAAAATAACTGGTATCCAATTGAATGAATGCCAAGAAGTGATACATTCTAAGCCCAAATAATTCTCTAAAAAACCTTTGCACATTTCTAAACCTTCCATTTTGTTCTAATTTCTTCCAGAACGGTCCTCCAGGACCTCAAGGCAATCCCGGTCCGCCCGGTCCCTCTGGCACCCCCGGGTCTGATGGCATTGATGTGAGTATCCCCTCCGCCTCGCCCAGCGCCAACAGGTTGTCACAAAGACAGGCATTGTACCTAACGGAGCACGCTGTGGTAGTAACGCGGTTGTACCACCAGAGGGCGGCACAAAAGAGCGGCACAAAAGAGCTCTGTTTCCCACAGTGAGAGAGGTCTTTGAGTCGGGAGCTTTCCCTCCATCCCAAGAGAGGGGTTTGGGCTAATATCGCGGTAATGTGATACCTTTGAGGTATTCTCAGTCTAAGTAAAGCCAGGTTCTGAAAACATGTTGAGAATACAGAATTCGACCATGAATGGAGAAGGAAAACCCCTAATGTGTGAGCCTCGTCCTGTATGAGCCTCGTCCTGTATGAGCCTCGTCCTGTATGAGCCCCGTCCTGTATGAGCCTCGTCCTGTATGAGCCTCGTCCTGTATGAGCCTCGTCCTGTATGAGCCTCGTCCTGTATGAGCCTCGTCCTGTATGACTCAAAGGGAATGTGATGTTACAAGGTAGGATTGTATCCAATGCGATTAGTAGGAGAGATGTTTCTCCCCCAAAGCCACATAGATATACTGTTAACGTGAATGGTTTAGGATATGTCAATGCCCTCGCTGAGTTGGACATAGAAGCTCATTCTCTTTCCAACTAATGGAAGGCTATGGACTGGCAGGTTAATGTTTGAGGGGAACATGGATCACCTCTTCTGGGTTGGAACTTGGAATGGAAAGGGCCCCAGGGTCATACATTTATCTGCTATGATATGTGATGTCACCAAAGGGTGGGCTGGAATGGGAGTGCTGTGAAACCCAATTCTGATCAACAGCAGCTGGCTGCAGATAAATCCCAAAACTTTGTTCACTCCCCCGTGCCCTTATTCACTCTCCGTTGCAGACTTGAGTGGGTTAGGTGTCAGCAATAGCTCCACCTAGTTTCCACTATATTTACCTACCTAGTCCTATCATGATTGGTAAGTTCCCTAACTCCACCTTGAGGGCGGAGTAACCATGAGCTGTCAGTCATGGCTGGATTTTAAAATAAACATTTTCACCCATCCTCCTCTCCACGTGTGACAAACTGACCCTTGCAGATATGTGGGGTGAACTGGATTGGTGAATACGCAAAAGGTTGATGTCACTACCTAGGATGCAACTCAATAGTCTAAAGTGGCTTCCTCTCCTTGTCTCCCCTCCTTGTCTCCTCTCCTTACATTATCTGTCTTATCCCTGACTTGAAACATTGGCTAGATGGCAGCCATGTGGAGGTTGCCTACTAGGAATTTGATTTCACTTGTCCAGCACTTAAAGTAAATGTTTGTTCTGATTGAGGAAAGGAGATTAGGTAAGGAGATTAGGTAAGGAAGTAACTCTGGGATATTGAGATGCAGCCATAGCCTTCTGGTAGGGTCAGTGGAGGTTCCACCAATCCCTCAAGGTAAACAATGGGCTGTCATCAAGGATTCTATTCAATCTGTATCGCTGAAGAAATGTAAAGGTCATTTACAATTGAGCCAACATATGTAGCGCTTACTGTGACTCAGTGGCATAGGTAGCCTAGTGTGTTGGGTCAGCAACCGCAAGGTTGCTAGATCAAATCCCTGAGCTGACAAGGTAAAAGTCTGTTGTTCTGCCCCTGAACAAGACAGTTAACCCACTGTTCCTAGGCTGTCATTGTAAATAAGAATTTGTTCTTAACTGACTTGCCTAGTTAAATAAAAAATGCAGGAACATTTCATTCACACTGTAATGCTGAACTTCGATACAGATTGAATAGAGCCCAAAGACTTCAACATCTTCTACATAACCTGATTTTCATTCATCAATTTCTAAAAGTAGCTAACATACAACGTATGAACAAATTGTTAACATCATGTCTCTCATTTTGGTTCCTCTCTCTTCACAGGGGGAAAAAGGACCTCCTGGGCCTTCTGGCCCACCAGTAAGTTACTGTGTATGCATGTTCAAGGGTGTTCATGCACCTTACTCAACATCTCTGATGTGTGTGTATACCTGACCATGGCTGTGTCTCTGTTTGTAGGGGTTGAAGGGGGACCCAGGTGAGCCTGGTCCAGATGGACCTCCCGGAGAGAACGGCATCGACGTAAGTCTTCTATCTATTAGATGCGGAGTGTGTGAGAGAGCGTTACAAAAAGAGATTGAAAAAGGATGAGTTTGTGAAGAAGAACAAGAGAAACAAGAGAAAAATAGAGAGAGAGAAAGAGAAAAAAGAAAGAGAGAGAGAGAGAAAGAGAAAAAAGAAAGAGAGAGAGAGAGAGAGGGAGAAAGAGAAAAAGAAAGAGAGAGAGAGAGAAAGAGAGAAATAGAGAGAGAGAAAAAAAAGAGAGAGAGAGAGAAAGAGAGAAATAGAGAGAGAGAAAAAAGAAAGAGAGAGAGAGAGAAAGAGAAAAAAGAAAGAGAGAGAGAGAAAGAGAGAAAGAGAGAGAGAGAGAGAGGGAGAAAGAGAGAAATAGAGAGAGAGAAAAAAAGAGAGAGAGAGAGAGAGAAAGAGAAAAAAGAAAGAGAGAGAGAGAAAGAGAGAAAGAGAGAGAGAGGGAGAGAGAGAGGGAGAGAAAGAGAGAAAGTGTGTGTGTTTCAAATCAAATCAAATTTTATTTGTCACATACACATAAGCAGATGTTAATGCGAGTGTAGCGAAATGCTTGTGCTTCTAGTTCCGACCATGCAGTGAGTGTGTTTGTGTGTGTGTGTTTGTGTATGTGTGTGTTTGTGTGTATGTGTGTGTTTGTGTGTTTGTGTGTGTTTGGAGAAACCTCCAGGAAAAGAAAAGCATTGATGTAAATCCTGATGCATTAATATATTTTAAACAGCTAGAAAGACTGAGCTTCATGTTGTAATGAATGAAGGTGGCTGTTTTGAGGAAACTGCTTCGCTCTAACCAAGGGACTAGGAAGTCAATCTGCTCGTCCCACAGTCACACGCTGAGAGACATTCCACAGGGATTTGTTTTCCTGCTGATTATCTGGACGTGTCAAATCCAATCAGACCACTGTTCCACTGTTATAATGGGAATTTAGGTCTCACGCAGAAATCCCTACCTGCACTTGTTGTATGAGACTAATTCCTAATGAATCTTTTTGTTTCTTCTTTACCCTCGCTCTCTCTCTTCGTCACTCTGTCTCTACAGGGTTTGATGGGACCAAAGGGAGACGGCGGCCCTATTGGGAACCCTGGACCTAAAGTAAGATGGAGCATCTCAATAGTCCAAAGCAATGATTCTCAAATTTGGGTCACGGCTCGGTAGTTTCTGGGTCACGGCTCGGTAGTTTCTGGGTCACGGCTCGGTAGTTTCTGGGTCACGGCTCGGTAGTTTCTGGGTCACGGCTCGGTAGTTTCTGGGTCACGGCTCGGTAGTTTCTGGGTCACGGCTCGGTAGTTTCTGGGTCACGGCTCGGTAGTTTCTGGGTCACGGCTCGGTAGTTTCTGGGTGAAATGTTTTTTTATTTATTTTCATTTGAAAGAAAAAAGACTCCAGTCTCAACTTAAAGGACTTAAACCAGTTAGAAAGCATGTAGAAAGTATAATGAACCTGCATTTTAAAATGCTTTTATCTCTGAACTATTTTCCTTCAATCTAAGTATTTTCAATGTAGAGTTATTAGCAGCGCTATATAGCAGATCGGGCTGATTTAGTGGTCTCAAACCAGTGAGCTTACCAACATTCTTCATCAACAATATGAGCAATGTGAAGTTATTGACAATTAAAAAGGTAGGAATGTTGTTCCCTTGCCATATATTTGCTACATTTACTATCAATTTAGCATCAATTTTTTTTTTCCAAGTTGCATTTTGGTAAAAATAAATTGAGAAGCGACTATTTTACTAAGACTGGTTCCATTTGAGTCCAGAGGCAAAACTAGTTGAGGCCCACTGGTCTAAAGTGCCTCGATTCTTCTCCTCACGGACACCTTTTCTGAATCCCCTCTTTGCTCTGCTCTGGTTGATTGAAAACGTACCAGAAGTGAACTGGAATGACAGCTAGACTACTAGCCTAGGTGCCCGTCTGTTTCAGAACTTAACAACACTAACATTGTGTTACCGAAACAGAAACAGGCTGTCAACCAGGTCATAGTAGTCAGCCATTGGATGTCTGTAGTGAACTGTGAGAGAATAAACCCTCATGTTGTTGTTGTTGTTTATTGTTGTTTTCTACAGGGCCAGCCTGGACCTGGTGGTGAACCTGGACCCACTGTAAGTACTAACAGGCTCAACAGAACCTGAGCACTGTTCAGTACAGACTACATATAACCTGATCACTACAAAACCACAGGGACTAATCCTCCGTCATAAATAGGGCCCAGGGTTTTCCCGGGGGGGTGCTAGTCATACGGGCTACATAACACTGTCATCACAGCTTTTGGCAGCTGATTCTACAATCACTAGCCTCTTCCACCAGTCATGTACAATCAACCTGGTCTCAGAGCATTTGGTATTATATGTTATACTTTGTATGGTATGTATTAATTAGTGGTTCTCCATCACCCACTTTGTATGATATGCTGCAAATTAAAATTTGCATTATATGTTATGAATTTGCAAAACTTACAATATGTTACAAATTTGCAAAACATGATATGTTATGAATTCTAGCTAGGCGGCTAGGTGGCTAACATTAGCTAGCTCGCTAGGGTTAGGGGTTAGGGTTAGGTGAAGGGTTAACTAACATGCTATGTGGTTGCAAAGTAGCTAAAAAGTAGTAAGTAGTTGAAAAGTTGCTTATTAGCTCAAATCAAATCAAATTGTATTTGTCACATGCGCTGCTGTAGACCTTACCGTGAAATGCTTACTTACAAGCCCTTAACCAACAGTGCAGTTCAAGAAGAGTTAAGAAAATATTTTCCAAATAATCTAAAGTTTTTAAAAAAAATCAAAAAATCAATAAAAGTAACATTATAAAATAACAATAACGAGGCTATATACAGGGGGCACTGGTACTGAATCAATATGCAGGGGTACAGGCTAGTTGAGGTAATTTGTACATATAGGTGGGGGTAAAGGGACTTTGCATAGATAATATACAGTGAGTAGCAGCAGTGTAAAAACAAAGGGGGGTCAATGTAAATAGTCTTTGTAGCCGTCTGATTAATTGTTCAGCAGTCTTATGGCTTGGAGTTAGAAGCTGTTAAGGAGCCTTTTGGACTTAGACTTGGCGCTCCGGTACCGCTTGCCATGCGGTAGCAGAGAGAACAGTCTATGACTTGGGTGACTGGAGTATTTGACAACATTTTGGGTCTTCCTCTGACACCGCCTGGTATATAGGTCTGGATGGCAGGAAGCTTGGCCCCAGTGATGTACTGGGCCGTTCACACTACCCTCTGTAGCGCCTTAAGGTCAGATACCGAGTAGTTGCCATACCAGGCGGTGATGCAACCGGTCAGGATGCTCTCGATGGTACAGCTGTAGAACTTTTTTTCGGGTTTGGGGACCCATGCCAAATCTTTTCATTCTCCTGAGGGGAAAAGGTGTTGTTTTGCCCTCAACTGTCTTTGTGTGAACCATGATAGTTTGTTGGTGATGTGGACACCAAGGAACTTGAAACTCTCTACCCGCTCCACTACAGCCCTTCTAGGTTAATGGGGGCTTGTTCGGAACAGGGAGTACAGGAGGAGACTTAGCACGCAAAATGCTAAAGTTGTCCGTGATCAGATTCGAACTCTCAACTTTTGGGTTGCAAGATGTTCGCGTTGTACACCCACCCATCCACCTCGACAAACCGCCCTTCTCTCATTTTAGCTTTAAGTAACCATCTGTCTTATGTAACCATACCAAATATAAAATATCATACTAAGTGCAGTGTCTCGGATTTACATACAGAACCATACGAAATGCTCTAGGACCAGGTTGGTATAGTGGGTTCAAGAACTCTGATACAGCCAGTCCGTTCTTCTAATGTTTTGGAGTCAGGGTAATCTGATCCTAGATCTGTGGTTAAGAATGAAGTCTTTCTCGCAGGTTGAGGAAGACTTCATGTAGTTACAGCAGAATACCACTAGGTGGTGGTATGTAGCTATATTTGACCGACTACTAGACAAACTACATTGACAGAGTGGAGTCAGTCAGTGATATGCATGGATGAATCACTGAATTACGTTAATTTCTTTGTTTATATTTCATTTCATCACTTATTATGACACATTGGACACACATTGATTGTCTCAGTCAGGGTTAGCTTGATGCTTGCTGTCTGTATTGTGTTCTGCCTCCGTAGACACAGATGCTCTTAATTGAAATAACAGAAGATAATTGTTTAAACAAATCATACATGACTCATTATGCACATTTGTTTGTGATTATACGATTATACTTAGACTTAACTAATCTCTAATCCCCCTTTCCCTCTCTGTAGGGACCCGGACTGCCTGGACTGGCTGTAAGTCAGCATTTTTTGATTATAAAGAATTAAAGTCATAAGCTAAATATTATTCTGAACTGAATTACACTGGTAGTGTATCCTCTTCTACTCAAAGGATAAATATCCTCCTCTCTATCTATCTATCTATCTATCTATCTATCTATCTATCTATCTATCTATCTATCTATCTATCTATCTATCTATCTATCTATCTATCTATCTATCTATCTATCTATCTATCTATCTATCTATCTATCTATCTATCTATCTATCTATCTATCTATCTATCTATCTATCTATCTATCTATCTATCTATCTATCTATCTATCTATCTATCTATCTATCTATCTATCTATCTATCTATCTATCTATCTATCTATCTATCTATCTATCTATCTATCTATATCTATCTATCTATCTATCTATCTATCTATCTATCTATCTATCTATCTATCTATCTATCTATCTACAGTGCCTTGCGAAAGTATTCGGCCCCCTTGAACTTTGCGACCTTTTGCCACATTTCAGGCTTCAAACATAAAGATATAAAACTGTATTTTTTCGTGAAGAATCAACAACAAGTGGGACACAATCATGAAGTGGAACAACATTTATTGGATATTTCAAACTTTTTTAACAAATCAAAAACTGAAAAATTGGGCGTGCAAAATTATTCAGCCCCCTTAAGTTAATACTTTGTAGCGCCACCTTTTGCTGCGATTACAGCTGTAAGTTGCTTGGGGTATGTCTCTATCAGTTTTGCACATCGAGAGACTGAATTTTTTTCCCATTCCTCCTTGCAAAACAGCTCGAGCTCAGTGAGGTTGGATGGAGAGCATTTGTGAACAGCAGTTTTCAGTTCTTTCCACAGATTCTCGATTGGATTCAGGTCTGGACTTTGACTTGGCCATTCTAACACCTGGATATGTTTATTTTTGAACCATTCCATTGTAGATTTTGCTTTATGTTTTGGATCATTGTCTTGTTGGAAGACAAATCTCCGTCCCAGTCTCAGGTCTTTTGCAGACTCCATCAGGTTGTCTTCCAGAATGGTCCTGTATTTGGCTCCATCCATCTTCCCATCAATTTTAACCATCTTCCCTGTCCCTGCTGAAGAAAAGCTGGCCCAAACAATGATGCTGCCACCACCATGTTTGACAGTGGGGATGGTGTGTTCAGGGTGATGAGCTGTGTTGCTTTTACGCCAAACATAACGTTTTGCATTATTGCCAAAAAGTTCAATTTTGGTTTCATCTGACCAGAGCACCTTCTTCCACATGTTTGGTGTGTCTCCCAGGTGGCTTGTGGCAAACTTTAAACAACACTTTTTATGGATATCTTTAAGAAATGGCTTTCTTCTTGCCACTCTTCCATAAAGGCCAGATTTGTGCAATATACGACTGATTGTTGTCCTATGGACAGAGTCTCCCACCTCAGCTGTAGATCTCTGCAGTTCATCCAGAGTGATCATGGGCCTCTTGGCTGCATCTCTGATCAGTCTTCTCCTTGTATGAGCTGAAAGTTTAGAGGGACGGCCAGGTCTTGGTAGATTTGCAGTGGTCTGATACTCCTTCCATTTCAATATTATCGCTTGCACAGTGCTCCTTGGGATGTTTAAAGCTTGGGAAATCTTTTTGTATCCAAATCCGGCTTTAAACTTCTTCACAACAGTATCTCGGACCTGCCTGGTGTGTTCCTTGTCCTTCATGATGCTCTCTGCGCTTTTATACGGAGACTTGATTACACACAGGTGGATTGTATTTATCATCATTAGTCATTTAGGTCAACATTGGATCATTCAGGGATCCTCACTGAACTTCTGGAGAGAGTTTGCTGCACTGAAAGTAAAGGGGCTGAATAATTTTGCACGCCCAATTTTTCAGTTTTTGATTTGTTAAAAAGGTTTGAAATATCCAATAAATGTCGTTCCACTTCATGATTGTGTCCGACTTGTTGTTGATTCTTCACAAAAAAATACAGTTTTATATCTTTATGTTTGAAGCCTGAAATGTGGGAAAAGGTCGCAAAGTTCAAGGGGGCCGAATACTTTCGCAAGGCACTGTATATACAGTGTTGTAACAATGTACAAATGGTTAAAGTACACAAGGGAAAATAAATAAACACATATGGGTTGTATTTACAATGGTGTTTGTTCTTCACTGGTTGCCCTTTTCTTGTGGCAACGGGTCACAAATCTTGCTGCTGTGATGGCACACTGTGGAATTTCACCCAGTAGATATGGGAGTTTATCAAAATTGGATTGGTTTTCGAATTCTTTGTGGATCTGTGTAATCTGAGGGAAATATGTTTCTCTAATATGGTCATACATTGGGCAGGAGGTTAGGAAGTGCAGCTCAGTTTCCACCTCATTTTGTGGGCAGTGAGCACATAGCCTGTCTTCTCTTGAGAGCCATGTCTGCCTACGGTGGCCTTTCTCAATAGCAAGACTATGCTCACTGAGTCTGTACATAGTCAAAGCTTTCCTTAAGTTTGGGTCAGTCACAGTGGTCAGGTATTCTGCCACTGTGTACTCTCTGTTTAGGGCCAAATAGCATTCTAGTTTGCTCTGTTTTTTTGTTAATTCTTTCCAATGTGTCAAGTAATTATCTTTTGTTTCTCATGATTTGCTTGGGTCTAATTGTGTTGCTGTCCTGGGTCTCTGTGGGGTGTGTTTGTGTTTGTGAACAGAGCCCCACGACCAGCTTGCTTAGTCGGCTCTTCTCCATGTTCATTTCTCTGTAGGTGATGGCTTTGTTATGGAAGGTTTGGGAATCACTTCTTTTTAGATGGTTGTAGAATTTTAAACGATTTTGATAATTTGTTCTACGTTGTACACAGAGGATGTGTTTGCAGAATTCTGCGTGCAGAGTCTCAATTTGGTGTTTGTCCCATTTTGTGAATTATTGGTTGGTGAGCGGACCCCAGACCTCACAACCATAAAGGGCAATGGGTTCTATAACTGATTCAAGTATTTTTAGCCAGATCCTAATTGGTATGTTGAAATTTATGTTTCTTTTGATGGCATAGAATGCCCTTCTTGCCTTGTTTCTCAGATCGTTCACAGTTTTGTGAAAGTTACCGGTGGCGCTGATGTTTAGGCCGAGGTATGTATAGTTTGTGATCTAGGGCAACGGTGTCTAGATGGAATTTGTTTTCGTGGTCCTGGCGACTGGACCTTTTTTGGAACCCTGTTATTTTTGTCTTACTGAGATTTACTGTCAGGGTCCAGGACTGGCATAATCTCTCTCTCTCTCTCTCTCTCTCTAGGGAGCCCCAGGCCCAATCGGCCTTCCCGGTGAGATTGGACAGACTGGACCTACGGTAAGACCCTCACCATTGTTGTCGAAGAAGACCGTTGTTGTCTTATGTCTGATAGCACACGTTATGTAATATGTTAGATACTCTTTATCGCTCATCTAATTCCCACCCTCGTTTTCCTCCCTCTTCTCTCAGGGCATATTGGGAGAACCTGGACCTCCAGGAATTCCAGGACCCCCAGGAAAACCAGTATGTTTACATCTAGAACCAGCAAGAAACCAGTAAATAAACACTTAGAACTAGTAAATACCAGTAAGTACACACCTAAAACCAGCAATAACCCAGTAAACAAACATCTAGTATTAGTAAAAACCAGAAAGGACACACCTAGCACTAGAAACCAGCTACTTAAAATCACCAAGAAACCAGGAAAATGCAGTAAGAAACCAGTAACCAAATAACAATGTTTAGTTACAAGCAAGAAACCAGTGTTCCAGCAATAACCCAGTAATCCCAGTCCAGATGACCGCCACATTCTCAGTGTAGCAGAGCAGCTCAATGCAACATCAACTCTACATTGTGCAGTGGGTGTATCTTAGCTCCCCAGTCTATTCTACAAGGTATACAGTATCTCTCTCCATGAGGGATTTCAGGTGGGGAGCAGCCTCATAGAGTGATGCTCCCAGCCATGGGGAGTCTATTTGTTTTGGTTTACTGGTGTTGCAGAGTAAATATATTCCCATTAGATCTGTCTCCCCTGTCTCATCTCACTGCTCCCTGCATACCTCAGCCCAGGGAGGCATGCTTTACTCTAATTCAGTATACACACACTCAGAACAGCTGCCCCAGCACTGTGTTAAACAAACTATCTGTATCTGTTTCCCTTCCCCTTTCTTTCTTTCTTTCTTTCTTTCTTTCTTTCTTTTTTAAATATTATTTCTTTCTTTCCTTTTAAAATTTTCTTTCTTTCTTTTTTAAATGTTCTTTCTTTCTTTCTCCCCCTTCTCAATCTGTCTCCAGGGTCCTCCGGGGAAGTTCTTGGGAGGAGAGGAGGGCAGTGCAGACTTCCAGGTAAGATCCCTCCACACCTCCACCCATCCTCATCGTTTATCTCTTCTCTTTGTACCTGTTCTAGTCTATTGCAGCGTTCTGGCCTTGCCCTTTGGATAGCTCCTTTCCCCTGGCTTAATACCTTACAGTTGACCCTAATTAAGCCTTACAAAGCAGTAACTCCTAGCCCAAAGCCTATAGGATCCACCCTCAAACCTAGAGCTCCTGGCAATCTGGTTGTAGCTTGTGATATATAGACACAGAACTTTCCGGTTCGCTGTCACTAAACCCCTATCGGTACAAGTCCTAAGTCAAGTCCTATGCTGAGTGCCCAACATAGGGGAGATAAATTCCACTCCTCTGTTCTCCACCCTATCTCTCATTAGAGATAGTGGCTTTGTCACTGAGATGGTTTACACTCTTGCTCTCATCCCTCTCTCTCCTTTCATCTAACACCGAAAGAGGATTCCCAGTCCTCCTTCGATCCCCTCTCTCCCTTCATTCATGTCCCTCTTTCATCCCTCCCTTAGTCTTCTCCTTAATCCAAGTCCCTCATAATGTGATGCCCTGCTGGGGATTTGACACCCATAGAAAAAGAGAGTCAGCACACTGATCAATTGGCCACTTTGTTTGCTTTTGGCTGAGAAACAAACTCAATTATACTTTGCATTTTACTTTGGTGTTCTTCTCACTCTCCTTCCCTCCTCGACCCTTCATCCTCTCTCTCTCTCTCTCTCTCTCTCTCTCACCCCTCTCTCTCCATAGTGTCCAATCAACTGCCCAGCAGGGCCTAAGGGTCCCCAGGGTCTGCAGGGGGTCAAGGTATGTGAGTCCTCATCATGAGAAAAACTAGATATTTACCCATCAAGACCTGAAATAAGGTTATTCTGTCATCTGTGTACAGTATTCCTGTCGGTGGAGTTGTAATTTATCAACTGAATAAATAGTTCATGATTGATTGATTGTTATATCTGTAAACTAACTAACTGTTCTGTTCTAGGGACACAAAGGTCGTGCTGGTGTGCTGGGAGAGCCAGGCAGCATTGGGAAACTGGTGAGTCCTAAATAGTCTGTCTATCTGACCGGCTGACTGTCTGTTTCTTTATGTTTCAGTCTATCTGTGTTTTGATCCGGGATCTATCTGAAGCATTTATATTCGAAAACAATATCTTACAATACTTCAGGGGTGTGAGAAGCAGTCTTTTTCATGCTTCCAATAAAACACACACACATGACCAGTAGATGAAGCAGGCTTAGCGCTAATGAGGCACGACTGGCACTAATCTGGGTGTGATTAGTCAGGCCTGGCCCGGGCAGCCAGGCATCACGCAGTGAGCCCAGATGAAAGGGATGGTTGAGAGCCAGGTACATGTGGAGTGGATAAGAGAGTAGGTGTTAGAGTGGCCGACTCGGCCTGAAGCATTAAGCATAACTAATGAGCCCCAGTAGTACCTGAGACAATCTTTCAGCCAGGAAGGTTTAGCACCTGATCTGCACTCTGCCTGTCTGACTGACTGTCTGTCTGGCTGTCTGTCTCAGTCTGGCTATGCTGATCACAGCTCAGTTAGACAGAGACACTCACTGGCCATCACACAGAGAACACTCCCTGGCCATCATACAGAGTACCCTCCCTGGCAATCACACAGAGTACACTCCCTGGCCATCATACAGAGAACACTCCCTGGCCATCATACAGAGTACACTCCCTGGCCAACCCTACAGAGTACACTCCCTGGTATCACACAGAGTAGACTCCCTGGCCATCATACAGAGAACACTCCCTGGCCATCATACAGAGAACACTCCCTGGCCATCATACAGAGTACACTCCCTGGCCATCATACAGAGTACACTCCCTGGCCATCATACAGAGAACACTCCCTGGCCATCATACAGAGAACACTCCCTGGCCATCATACAGAGAACACTCCCTGGCCATCATACAGAGAACACTCCCTGGCCATCATACAGAGAACACTCCCTGGCCATCATACAGAGAACACTCCCTGGCCATCATACAGAGTACACTCCCTGGCCATCATACAGAGAACACTCCCTGGCCATCATACAGAGAACACTCCCTGGCCATCATACAAAGAACACTTTATTCTACTGTCTTCAGTTGGCTGTTATTTACTGAGGAGTTATGTAGTAGCAGAGGTTACAGCTCACGATAGATACATGCATGAAATTTTATTGTCACACTTTTAATGTATTTCTGTCTCTCACTGTCTGTCTGTCTGTCTGTCTGTCTGTCTGTCTGTCTGTCTGTCTGTCTGTCTGTCTGTCTGTCTGTCTGTCTGTCTGTCTGTCTGTCTGTCTGTCTGTCTGTCTGTCTGTCTGTCTGTCTGTCTGTCTGTCTGTCTGTCTGTCTGTCTGTCTGTCTGTCTGCCTGCCTGTCTGCCTGTCTCTCTCTCTCTCTTTTTTTTCTCTCTTTCTCAGGGTACGAAGGGAGAGGTCGGCATCTCTGGTGAGCAGGGAATCCCAGGACCCCCGGTAATGACCTTTATCTATGTTAACAATGTTATGTATACATTATAGTACAGCAATATGGTCAGAGCACATATGTTGTTAGAATGTTGTGAGAATAAAATACAGATGTTAAGTCGTTTTTACTCATGCAACGTTGACAGAACGTCCTTTATTTCAACTCTCGCTTTCTCTCCGTCTCATAGGGTCCTATGGGATTGAGGGGTTACCCAGGAATGATGGGCCCCAAGGCAGAGGCGGTAAGTTACAACACACCTCTCTACCTCCTTTACCACACTCTCTCCATCCACCACATCCCCTCCTCCCCTGGTTTCTTTCTATCTGTACTATAAACACTACCTGTTACCTTCTAAGGGGACATTTGGAAAAAATCCAAAATCTCTCTTTTCTCTCACTCAATCCCTCCCTGTCTCTCTTTCTTCTCTCTCATGTGCTCTCTCTCTCTCTCTCTCTCTCGTGCTTTCTCTAATGAGAAAGGGTTGTCTGGGACCACTGTTCCTCCATCTGTAGTTAATGATCCAGGAAGGCCATCCATCTTAGCATTAGCATTAGCTGTGTTAGTCAAGTTAGCGCCCAGGCTAGGTGCCAAGCAGAATGCCTGGCTGTTGGTGTGTAGCGCTAAGTGCAAATCATCCTTTTATCACAGTGGTTAGGATCTTTGCGCTCGTTAGCATGCCCCATAGACACTGAAGGAAATTATAATAAATCACAGAACAACAACTTCTGAAGATGTGTTACACTTGCTAAAGTACCACAATCTCCTTCTGAAAGATAGACATAGACTACCTTCCGACATAGACTATCTTCAGAACACAGCTTACCTTCAGACACAGTCTACCTTCACACACAGTCTACCTTCAGACACAGTCTACCTTCAGACACAGTCTACCTTCACACACAGACTACCTTCAGACACAGTCTACCTTCAGACACAGCCTACCTTCAGAACACAGTCTACCTTCAGACACAGTCTACCTTCAGACACAGTCTACCTTCAGACAGTCTACCTTCAGACACAGTCTACCTTCAGACACAGTCTACCTTGAGACACAGTCTACCTTCAGACACAGTCAACCTTGAGACACAGTCTACCTTCACACACAGTCTACCTTCAGACACAGTCTACCTTGAGACACAGTCTACCTTCAGAACACAGTCTACCTTCAGACACAGTCTACCTTGAGACACAGTCTACCTTCAGACACAGTCTACCTTCAGACACAGTCTACCTTCAGACACAGTCTACCTTCAGACACAGTCAACCTTGAGACACAGTCTACCTTCAGACACAGTCTACCTTGAGACACAGTCTACCTTCACACACAGTCTACCTTCAGACACAGTCTACCTTGAGACACAGTCTACCTTCAGAACACAGTCTACCTTCAGACACAGTCTACCTTGAGACACAGTCTACCTTCAGACACAGTCTACCTTCAGACACAGTCTACCTTCAGACACAGTCTACCTTCAGACACAGTCTACCTTCAGAACACAGTCTACCTTCAGACACAGTCTACCTTGAGACACAGTCTACCTTCAGACACAGTCTACCTTCAGACACAGTCTACCTTCAGACACAGCTTACCAAACCCTGTGGAACTATGTAGGCTGTATTGTAACTTCAGAGATTCTTGTAAGAGTAGACACACACAAGTGACTAGCCATTTATTATTATTGACTAATTCTCATTTCCTGTCTCTCGCAGGGCCCTCGTGGTTACAAGGGCATCAATGGACCAGTTGGCCAACCTGGACCCCCAGTAAGTATCCAGGAGACTGATATTTGACATTGTGAGTTGATGGGTCTAATTGATCAATCTGATCAGAAGTGTTTGTCTCTCCTCTGTAGGGTGAGGAGGGACCTCAGGGACCACCTGGAGAGGCTGGGGAGAAAGGAGATTTAGTGAGTATTTTACCTAACAGCTATCCATCTTCTCATCAGTGTCTAACTTAATCACACGGATTATGATGATTATGATAGAGGTGTTGTTGATGATGATGTTGATGAAGATAATGATGTTTCTTACAGGGTGGTCGAGGTATCAAGGGCCCACAAGGAGCTGTTGGCAAGAAGGGAGAGAACGTGAGTGAACAAACACACTTCTATAATCACAATATGGTCTGGTATCTGCTATCACTACAATATAACACAGTCTGCTGTTCACACTATGTTCTGGTATCTGCTATTACTACAATATAACACAGTCTGCTGTTCACACTATGTTCTGGTATCTGCTATTACTACAATATAACACAGTCTGCTGTTCACACTATGTTCTGGTATCTGCTATTACTACAATATAACACAGTCTGCTGTTCACACTATGGTCTGGTATCTGCTATCACTACAATATAACACAGTCTGCTGTTCACACTATGGTCTGGTATCTGCTATCACTACAATATAACACAGTCTGCTGTTCACACTATGGTCTGGTATCTGCTATTACTACAATATAACACAGTCTGCTGTTCACACTATGTTCTGGTATCTGCTATTACTACAATATAACACAGTCTGCTGTTCACACTATGTTCTGGTATCTGCTATTACTACAATATAACACAGTCTGCTGTTCACACTATGTTCTGGTATCTGCTATCACTACAATATAACACAGTCTGCTGTTCACACTATGGTCTGGTATCTGCTATTACTACAATATAACACAGTCTGCTGTTCACACTATGGTCTGGTATCTGCTATTACTACAATATAACACAGTCTGCTGTTCACACTATGTTCTGGTATCTGCTATTACTACAATATAACACAGTCTGCTGTTCACACTATGGTCTGGTATCTGCTATTACTACAATATAACACAGTCTGCTGTTCACACTATGGTCTGGTATCTACTATCACTACAATATAACACAGTCTGCTGTTCACACTATGTTCTGGTATCTGCTATCACTACAATATAACACAGTCTGCTGTTCACACTATGTTCTGGTATCTGCTATCACTACAATATAACACAGTCTGCTGTTCACACTATGGTCTGGTATCTGCTATCACTACAATATAACACAGTCTGCTGTTCACACTATGTTCTGGTATCTGCTATTACTACAATATAACACAGTCTGCTGTTCACACTATGTTCTGGTATCTGCTATTACTACAATATAACACAGTCTGCTGTTCACACTATGTTCTGGTATCTGCTATTACTACAATATAACACAGTCTGCTGTTCACACTATGTTCTGGTATCTGCTATTACTACAATATAACACAGTCTGCTGTTCACACTATGTTCTGGTATCTGCTATTACTACAATATAACACAGTCTGCTGTTCACACTATGTTCTGGTATCTGCTATCACTACAATATAACACAGTCTGCTGTTCACACTATGTTCTGGTATCTGCTATTACTACAATATAACACAGTCTGCTGTTCACACTATGTTCTGGTATCTGCTATCACTACAATATAACACAGTCTGCTGTTCACACTATGGTCTGGTATCTGCTATCACTACAATATAACACAGTCTGCTGTTCACACTATGGTCTGGTATCTGCTATCACTACAATATAACACAGTCTGCTGTTCACACTATGTTCTGGTATCTGCTATTACTACAATATAACACAGTCTGCTGTTCACACTATGTTCTGGTATCTGCTATCACTACAATATAACACAGTCTGCTGTTCACACTATGGTCTGGTATCTGCTATCACTACAATATAACACAGTCTGCTGTTCACACTATGTTCTGGTATCTGCTATTACTACAATATAACACAGTCTGCTGTTCTGGTATCTGCTACAATATAACACAGTCTGTTCACACTATGTTCTGGTATCTGCTATCACTACAATATAACACAGTCTGCTGTTCACACTATGTTCTGGTATCTGCTATTACTACAATATAACACAGTCTGCTGTTCACACTATGGTCTGCTGTATCTGCTATCACTACAATATAACACAGTCTGCTGTTCACACTATGTTCTGGTATCTGCTATCACTACAATATAACACAGTCTGCTGTTCACACTATGGTCTGGTATCTGCTATTACTACAATATAACACAGTCTGCTGTTCACACTATGTTCTGGTATCTGCTATTACTACAATATAACACAGTCTGCTGTTCACACTATGGTCTGGTATCTGCTATTACTACAATATAACACAGTCTGCTGTTCACACTATGGTCTGGTATCTGCTATTACTACAATATAACACAGTTGCTGTTCACACTATGGTCTGGTATCTGCTATTACTACAATATAACACAGTCTGCTGTTCACACTATGTTCTGGTATCTGCTATTACTACAATATAACACAGTCTGCTGTTCACACTATGTTCTGGTATCTGCTATCACTACAATATAACACAGTCTGCTGTTCACACTATGTTCTGGTATCTGCTATTACTACAATATAACACAGTCTGCTGTTCACACTATGGTCTGGTATCTGCTATCACTACAATATAACACAGTCTGCTGTTCACACTATGTTCTGGTATCTGCTATCACTACAATATAACACAGTCTGCTGTTCACACTATGTTCTGGTATCTGCTATTACTACAATATAACACAGTCTGCTGTTCACACTATGGTCTGGTATCTGCTATTACTACAATATAACACAGTCTGCTGTTCACACTATGGTCTGGTATCTGCTATCACTACAATATAACACAGTCTGCTGTTCACACTATGTTCTGGTATCTGCTATCACTACAATATAACACAGTCTGCTGTTCACACTATGGTCTGGTATCTGCTATTACTACAATATAACACAGTCTGCTGTTCACACTATGTTCTGGTATCTGCTATTACTACAATATAACACAGTCTGCTGTTCACACTATGGTCTGGTATCTGCTATTACTACAATATAACACAGTCTGCTGTTCACACTATGGTCTGGTATCTGCTATTACTACAATATAACACAGTCTGCTGTTCACACTATGGTCTGGTATCTGCTATTACTACAATATAACACAGTCTGCTGTTCACACTATGTTCTGGTATCTGCTATTACTACAATATAACACAGTCTGCTGTTCACACTATGTTCTGGTATCTGCTATCACTACAATATAACACAGTCTGCTGTTCACACTATGTTCTGGTATCTGCTATTACTACAATATAACACAGTCTGCTGTTCACACTATGGTCTGGTATCTGCTATCACTACAATATAACACAGTCTGCTGTTCACACTATGTTCTGGTATCTGCTATCACTACAATATAACACAGTCTGCTGTTCACACTATGTTCTGGTATCTGCTATTACTACAATATAACACAGTCTGCTGTTCACACTATGTTCTGGTATCTGCTATTACTACAATATAACACAGTCTGCTGTTCACACTATGTTCTGGTATCTGCTATCACTACAATATAACACAGTCTGCTGTTCACACTATGGTCTGGTATCTGCTATTACTACAATATAACACAGTCTGCTGTTCACACTATGGTCTGGTATCTGCTATCACTACAATATAACACAGTCTGCTGTTCACACTATGGTCTGGTATCTGCTATTACTACAATATAACACAGTCTGCTGTTCACACTATGTTCTGGTATCTGCTATCACTACAATATAACACAGTCTGCTGTTCACACTATGTTCTGGTATCTGCTATTACTACAATATAACACAGTCTGCTGTTCACACTATGGTCTGGTATCTGCTATCACTACAATATAACACAGTCTGCTGTTCACACTATGGTCTGGTATCTGCTATCACTACAATATAACACAGTCTGCTGTTCACACTATGGTCTGGTATCTGCTATCACTACAATATAACACAGTCTGCTGTTCACACTATGGTCTGGTATCTGCTATCACTACAATATAACACAGTCTGCTGTTCAGACTATGTTCTGGTATCTGCTATCACTACAATATAACACAGTCTGCTGTTCACACTATGGTCTGGTATCTGCTATCACTACAATATAACACAGTCTGCTGTTCACACTATGTTCTGGTATCTGCTATCACTACAATATAACACAGTCTGCTGTTCACACTATGGTCTGGTATCTGCTATCACTACAATATAACACAGTCTGCTGTTCACACTATGTTCTGGTATCTGCTATCACTACAATATAACACAGTCTGCTGTTCACACTATGTTCTGGTATCTGCTATCACTACAATATAACACAGTCTGCTGTTCACACTATGGTCTGGTATCTGCTATCACTACAATATAACACAGTCCGCTGTTCACACTATGTTCTGGTATCTGCTATTACTACAATATAACACAGTCTGCTGTTCACACTATGTTCTGGTATCTGCTATCACTACAATATAACACAGTCTGCTGTTCACACTATGGTCTGGTATCTGCTATTACTACAATATAACACAGTCTGCTGTTCACACTATGTTCTGGTATCTGCTATTACTACAATATAACACAGTCTGCTGTTCACACTATGGTCTGGTATCTGCTATCACTACAATATAACACAGTCTGCTGTTCACACTATGTTCTGGTATCTGCTATCACTACAATATAACACAGTCTGCTGTTCACACTATGGTCTGGTATCTGCTATTACTACAATATAACACAGTCTGCTGTTCACACTATGTTCTGGTATCTGCTATTACTACAATATAACACAGTCTGCTGTTCACACTATGGTCTGGTATCTGCTATCACTACAATATAACACAGTCTGCTGTTCACACTATGTTCTGGTATCTGCTATTACTACAATATAACACAGTCTGCTGTTCACACTATGTTCTGGTATCTGCTATCACTACAATATAACACAGTCTGCTGTTCACACTATGTTCTGGTATCTGCTATCACTACAATATAACACAGTCTGCTGTTCACACTATGTTCTGGTATCTGCTATCACTACAATATAACACAGTCTGCTGTTCACACTATGTTCTGGTATCTGCTATCACTACAATATAACACAGTCTGCTGTTCACACTATGGTCTGGTATCTGCTATCACTACAATATAACACAGTCTGCTGTTCACACTATGTTCTGGTATCTGCTATTACTACAATATAACACAGTCTGCTGTTCACACTATGTTCTGGTATCTGCTATCACTACAATATAACACAGTCTGCTGTTCACACTATGTTCTGGTATCTGCTATCACTACAATATAACACAGTCTGCTGTTCACACTATGGTCTGGTATCTGCTATTACTACAATATAACACAGTCTGCTGTTCACACTATGTTCTGGTATCTGCTATTACTACAATATAACACAGTCTGCTGTTCACACTATGTTCTGGTATCTGCTATTACTACAATATAACACAGTCTGCTGTTCACACTATGGTCTGGTATCTGCTATTACTACAATATAACACAGTCTGCTGTTCACACTATGGTCTGGTATCTGCTATTACTACAATATAACACAGTCTGCTGTTCACACTATGTTCTGGTATCTGCTATTACTACAATATAACACAGTCTGCTGTTCACACTATGGTCTGGTATCTGCTATTACTACAATATAACACAGTCTGCTGTTCACACTATGGTCTGGTATCTGCTATTACTACAATATAACACAGTCTGCTGTTCACACTATGGTCTGGTATCTGCTATCACTACAATATAACACAGTCTGGTGTTCACACTATGGTCTGGTATCTTCTACTACTACAATAAAACACACATATCTACTGTAGTAATACCAGTGTTGGAGATATGGTTAGCCATACAGTATCATGTTAACTCATGTCTGGTGTTTCAGGGTCTGCCTGGTATCGATGGAAAGGATGGCACTCCTGGCATCCCTGGAATCAAGGTAAGGCCTGGCGTATATTTCATCTATGCACCTATCCCTGTATCCTACCTGGATTATTGGTGATGATGGTGATGGTGATGATGATAGTGAGGATGATGATAATGCTGTTTATCATAGTGATGATAGTGATGATGATAATGGTATTGATGATAGTGATGATGATAATGATGAGGATGATGTTGATGATAATGATGATGGTGGTGATAATGATAATGATGATAGTGATGATGATGATGATGATGATAGCGATGATGATGATGATGATGATGATGATGATGATGATAGTGGTGATAATGATTATGGTGATGATGCTGTTGATGCTAGTGATGGTAATCCTGATGATGATTATGATTGTGATGATGGTGGTGTTGATGATATTTATGATAGTGATGATGATAGTGGTGATAGTGATGATGATGATGATGATAGTGGTGATGATGATTATGATGATGATGATGATGCTGTTGATGGTAGTGATGATGATACTGTTGCTGATAGTGATGGTAATCATGATGATGATGATGGTGGTGTTGATGATAGTTATGATGATAGTGGTGATAGTGAGTATGATGATGATGATGATGATGATGATGATGATGATGATGATGATGATGATGATAGTGGTGATGATGATAGTTATGATGATAGTGATGATAATGATGAGTCTCTTCTTCTTCTTCTCTACAGGGTGCCCCAGGGCAGGCTGGGAGGCCTGGTGGTCCCGGTCACCAGGGAACAGCAGTTAGTAACACATTTAGTATCAACTGTATGTGTACGTGTGTGTGTGTGTGCGTGTGTGAGTGTGTGTACATTGCGGTGTGTTTGTGAGAGAAAGAGAGAGAGAGACCACCATCTAATATCCACTATAATTATCCTATCATTATTTATGATTATGTGAGAGAGAGAGAGAGAGAGAGAGAGAGAGAGAGAGAGAGAGAGAGAGAGATTAACCTCAGTTAGTCCATGTAAACAAGCTCTAAACCCTCATTGTCACCCAGAACACGCAAAGGGTCTTCTCACCACCATAAATCACCCCCCACCTGCACAGAACCCCAAAAAACAGAAAGAACAACGTTTTGCTGTGAATTATGTGTGTGTGTGTGTGTGTGTGTGTGTGTGTTTTCTGGGCAAGTGTCCAGCTTGACTCTTAGACTCAAGCCATTTTGGAATTTAAACCACCTTGAAATTGCTGCTTCTCTCCACCAGTGGGCGATTCCTTATAACAAGTGTATGTGTGTGTGTGTTTGTGTGGTGTCTGTGTGGTGTGTGTGTGTGTGTGTGTGTCTGTGTGGTGTGTGTGTCTGTGTGGTGTGTGTGTGTGCCTGTGTGGTGTGTGTGTCTGTGTGGTGTGTGTGTGTGCCTGTGTGGTGTGTGTGTCTGTGTGGTGTGTGTGTGTCTGTGTGGTGTGTGTGTCTGTGTGGTGTGTGTGTGTCTGTGTGGTGTGTGTGTGTATGAGAGAGATAGAAAGGTAAAGAGAGTGGGATTTCAATGATACACACTATCAAAGTGTGACATTAACACAGCCACACTTTTAACACTGGCACTTAGTTTATCACCTACTTAGCAACACACACGCACGCACACACACACACACACACACACACAGCAGTGACTCTTACCTTTGTACCACATTGTCCATTGTCTCCAGGCAGACCAGGTGCTCCCTGTGAACGCAGATTAGTGAGATAACGAGGCAGTCACCTGTAAAGTAGAAACATAGAATAAGGGGTCGATTAGAAGTTCTTTATTTGACCTTTGACCTACTCTTTGGCCTTGTCTCACTCATAGGGTTTGCCTGGCAGCCCCGGAACCAAGGGTGGACCTGGAGGCAAGGTAAGGCTATGACCGTCTCCCCCCTGTTTTGTTGTCCTACTGCTTCAGCACAATAATACAGAACAATACAAACTAAAACACAAACTAAGACAAAGGAAGCTAATCCCTCAACTGATAACGGCAGGTAGCCTAGTGGTTAGAGGGGCGGCAGGTAGCCTAGTGGTTAGAGGGGCGGCAGGTAGCCTAGTGGTTAGAGGGGCGGCAGGTAGCCTAGTGGTTAGAGGGGCAGCAGGTAGCCTAGTGGTTAGAGGGGCGGCAGGTAGCCTAGTGGTTAGAGGGGCGGCAGGTAACCTAGTGGTTAGAGGGGCGGCAGGTAGCCTAGTGGTTAGAGGGGCGGCAGGTAGCCTAGTGGTTAGAGGGGCGGCAGGTAGCCTAGTGGTTAGAGGGGCGGCAGGTAGCCTAGTGGTTAGAGGGGCGGCAGGTAGCCTAGTGGTTAGAGGGGCGGCAGGTAACCTAGTGGTTAGAGGGGCAGCATGTAGCCTAGTGGTTAGAGGGGCGGCAGGTAGCCTAGTGGTTAGAGGGGCAGCAGGTAGCCTAGTGGTTAGAGGGGCAGCAGGTAACCTAGTGGTTAGAGGGGCAGCAGGTAATATAGTGGTTAGAGGGGCGGCAGGTAGCCTAGTGGTTAGAGGGGCGGCAGGTAGCCTAGTGGTTAGAGGGGCGGCAGGTAGCCTAGTGGTTAGAGGGGCGGCAGGTAGCCTAGTGTTTAGAGGGGCAGCAGGTAGCCTAGTGGTTAGAGGGGCAGCAGGTAACCTAGTGGTTAGAGGGGCAGCAGGTAATATAGTGGTTAGAGGGGCGGCAGGTAGCCTAGTGGTTAGAGGGGCGGCAGGTAGCCTAGTGGTTAGAGCGTTGGACTTGTAACCGAAAGGTTGCAAGATTGAATCCCTGAGCTGACAAGGTAAACATCTGTTTCCCTGCCCCTGAACAAGGCAGTTAACCAACTGTTCCTAGGCTATCATTGAAAATAAGAGTCTGTTCCTAGTTGACTTGCCTAGTTAAATAAAGGTTAAAAAAAAGACAACTTCATGTTCTGTTTCCTTTCAGGGAGAGCCTGGTCCCAGAGGTCATGTCGGAATGTCTGGTGCCCCAGGACCTCAGGTAGGCCACCTGCCCATATGTAGTGTATGTTCGTTTTCCACACACCAGACTACAGATTGTTATTGTGACTGTTGTTAACCTCTCTCTCAACTCAAATCAATTCAAGGGGCTTTATTTGCATGGGAAACATATGTTAACTTTGCCAAAGCAACTGAAGTAGATAATAAACAAAAGTGAAATAAACAATAAAAATGAACGGTAAACTTTAGACTCACAGAAGTTCTAAAATAATAAAGACATTTCAAATGTCATATTATGCCTATATACAGTGTTGTAACGATGTGTAAATGGTTAGAGTACAAAAGAGAAAATAAATAAGAATCAATATCGGTTGTATTGACGATGGTGTTTGTTCTTCACTGGTTGCCCTTTTCTTGTGGCAACAGGTCACAAATCTTGCTGCTGTGATGGCACACTGTGGTATTTCACCCAGTAGATATGGGAGTTAATCAAAATTGCGTTTGTTTTCAATTCAAATCAAATCAAAGTGTATTTGTCACGTGCGCCGAATACAACAGGTGTAGACCTTAGAGAGAAATGCTTACTTACAGGCTCTAACCAATAGTGCAAAAAGGTTTTAGGTGAACAATAGGTAAGTAAAGAAATAAAACAACAGTAAAAAGACAGGCTATATACAGTAGAGAGGCTATATACAGTAGCGAGGCTATAAAAGTAGAGAGGCTACATACAGACACCGGTTAGTCAGGCTGATTGATGTAGTATGTACATGTAGATATGGTTAAAGTGACTATGCATATATGATGAACAGAGAGTAGCAGTAGCGTAAAAGAGGGGTTGGTGGGTGGTGGGTGGAGGGTGGGGGACACAATGCAGATAGCCCGGTTAGCCAATGTGCGGGAGCACTTATTGGTCGGCCCAATTGAGGTAGTATGTACATTAATGTATAGTTAAAGTGTCTATGCCTACATGATAAACAGAGAGTAGCAGCAGCGTCAAAAGAGGGGTTGGGGGGGCACACAACGCAAATAGTCCGGGTAGCCATTTGATTACCTGTTCAGGAGTCTTATGGCTTGGGGGTAAAAACTGTTGAGAAGCCTTTTTGTCCTAGACTTGGTACTCCGGTACCGCTTGCCAAGCGGTTGTAGAGAGAACAGTCTATGACTAGGGTGGCTGGGGTCTTTGACAATTTGTAGGGCCTTCCTCTGACACCACCTGTTGTAGAGGTCCTGGATGGCAGGCAACTTAGCACCAGTGATGTACTGGGCCGTACCCACTACACTCTGTAGTGCCTTGCGGTTGGAGGCCGAGCAATTGCCATACCAGGCAGTGATGCAACCAGTCAGGATGCTCTCGATGTTGCAGCTGTAGAATGTTTTGAGTATCACAGGACCCATGCCAAATCTTGTTAGTTTCCTGAGGGGGAATAGGCTCTTCACGACTGTCTTGGTGTGTTTGGACCGTTCTAGTTTGTTGTTGATGTAGACACCAAGTAACTTGAAGCTCTCCACCTGCTCCACTACAGCCCTGTGGATGAGAATGGGGACGTGCTCGGTGCTCCTTTTCCTGTAGTCCACAATCATCTCCTTTGTCTTGGTTACGTTGAGGGATAGGTTGTTACTCTGGCACCACCCGGCCAGGTCTCTGACCTCCTCCCTATAGGCAGTCTCGTCATTGTTGGTGATCAGGCCAACCACTGTTGTGTCGTCTGCAAACTTAATGATGGTGTTGGAGTCATGCCTGGCCATACAGTCGTTGGTGAACAGGGAGTACAAGAGGGGACTGAGTACGCACCCCTGGGGAGCTCCAGTGTTGAGGATCAGCGTGGCAGATGTGTTGCTTTGTGGATCTGTGTAATCTGAGGGAAATGTGTGTCTCTAATATGGCCATTAATTTGTCAGGAGGTTAGGAAGTGCAGCTCAGTTTCCACCTCATTTTTTGGGCAGTGTGCACATAGCCTGTCTTCTCTGGAGAGCCAGGTCTGCCCCCCGCGGCCTTTCTCAATAGCAAGGCTATGCTCACTGAGTGTCATGCCCTGACCTTAGAGAGCCTTTTTATTTCTTTATTTGGTTAGGTCAGGGTGTGAATTGGGTGGGCATTCTAGTTTGTCTGTTTCTTTGTTGGCCGGGTGTGATTCCCAATCAGAGGCAGCTGTCTATCATTGTCTCTGATTGGGAATCATACTTAGGCAGCCTTTTTTCCCACCTGTGTTTGTGGGTAATTATTTATTTTCTGTGAGTGTTTGTGTGCGCCACGGTTGCGTCACGTTCGGTTTCTGTTTACCTGTTTTTTGTGAAAGTTTCACTCCAATTAAAGATGTGGAATTACATGCACGCTGAGCCTTGGCTAATTTATGACAGGGTGTTTGAAGACAGCGAGCGTGACACTGAGTCTGTACATAGTCAAAGCTTTCCTTAAGTTTGGGTCAGTCACTGTGGTCAGGTATTCTGCCACTGTGTTCTCTGTTTAGGGCCAAATAGTATTCTAGTTTGCTCTGTTTTTTGGGGAGAATTCTTTCCAATGTGTCAAGTAATTCTCTTTTTGTTTCTCATGATTTGCTTGGGTCTCTTTGTGCTGCTCTCCTGGGGCTCTGTGGGGTGTGTTTGTGTTTGTGAATAGAGCCCCAGGACCAGCTTGCTTAAGGAACTCTTCTCCAGGTTCATCTCTCTGTAGGTGATGGCTTTGTTATGGAAGGTTTTGGAATCGCTTCCTCTTAGGTAGTTGTAGAATTTAACATCTCTTTTCTGGATTTTGGTTATTTGGTGTTCTACGTTGTACACTGAGGATGTGTTTGCAGAATCCGCATGCAGTCTCAATTTGGTGTTTGTCCATTTTGTGAATTCTTGGTTGTTGAGTGGGCCCCCGACCTCACAACCATAAAGGGCAATGGGTTCTATAACTGATTCAAGTATTTTTAGCCAGATCCTAATTGGTATGTCGAATTTTATGTTCCTTTTGATGGCATAAAAGGCTTTGTGAAAGTTACCTGTGGCGCTGATGTTTAGGCCAAGGTATGTATAGTTTTTTGTGTGCTCTAGGACAATGGTGTCTAGATGGAATTTGTATTTGTGGTCCTGGCAACTGGACCTTTTTTTGTAACACCATTATTTTGGTCTTACTGAGATTTACTGTCAGGGCCCAAGTCTGACAGAATCTGTGCAGAAGATCTAGGTGCTGCTGTATTCCCTCCTTGGTTGGGGACAGAAGGACCAGATCATCAGCAAACAGTGGACATTTGACTTCAGATTCTAGTAGGGTGAGGCCAGGTACTGCAGACTGTTCTAGTGCCCTCGTCAATTTGTTGAAGAGTGTGGGGCTAAACCTGCATCCCTGTCTCAGCCCACAGCCCTGTGGAAAGAAATGTGTGTGTTTTTTGCAAATTTTAACTGCAGACTTCTTTGTGTACATAGATTTTATAATGTTTGTTTTTTCCCCAACACCACTTTCTATCAATTTGTATAGCAGACCCACATGCCAAATTGAGTCAAAGGATTTTTTGAAGTCAACAAAGCATTTGTTTTGTTTGTTTGTCTGTCAATTAGGGTGTGCAGGGTGAATATGTGATCTGTCATACGATAATTTGGTAAAAAGCCAATTTGACATTTTCTCAGTACATTGTTTTCAATGAGGAAATGTACAAGTCTGCTGTTAATGATAATGCAGAGGATTTTCCCAAGGTTGCTGTTGACGCTTATCCCACCGTAGTTATTGGTGTCTCTCTCTCCTTCTCTGTCAGGGTGAGCCTGGTCTTCCTGGTGAAGCTGGTATGGAGGGCGTTCCTGGACCTAAGGTATCTTCTATAACAAGTCACCATAGCTATAACAAGTCATCATCACTATAACAAGTGCTATGGAGTTTTTGAATTCATCTCTCTATGTCTCTCTCTCTCTCTCTTTCTCTCTCTCTCTCGCTCTCTGTCTCTCTCTCATTCTCTCCCCCTCAGGGTGACAGAGGCCAGAGGGGAGCTGTAGGGCCACAGGGTATTGTCGGCAAGGCTGTAAGTCACTTCTGCACATCTCAGCAGAAACATGTACTTTAGGCTAAATCTGTGGTTCTCTAACTTCGGTTCCTGACAGGAGATCACTTTTAAAATAACAAGTAAACACACATCTAGCCAGGACAATAATCTAAGTGTTGTTGTGTGTCTGCAGGGCAACAAGGGTATGAGAGGGCCTATGGGTGTCCCAGGGGCTCAAGGCATCTCAGGAACCAAGGGAGACAAGGTGTGTGTGTCTGTGTGAAAAATACCCTTAATCTTTGTGTATGCCTGTGTGTAACATATATGTGTGTGCTCTTGCATCTGTGAGTTTACGGATGTGTCTGTATCGAGACATATTGTTTGTGTGTCCATGCGAGTGCATGCGTGTGTTTGTTTTAATGTTGAACGTCGAAGCCACAATGAGGATGCATTCCTGTCGATATCATACACATGTGATCATGCAGTTATCCAAATGGCCTGTTGGTGGCAGTGCTGACCCACAAATCCTCCAGCCTCATAAAGATGCTGCCGTTGTCCCACACAGAGCCTTAGCAATATAAATGATAGTACGAGAGTCGTCATCTCCCATGTCTTTAGATGACACTACATCTTTCTTACTGTGTGCTGTGTCTCCTGCAGTCCTTAGCTGGATCAATATATTGGCCTTGCTCTTTATTATAATGTATTATGTATTTGACTGTATTTACTGTGTGACTCATTTTCTTTACACAGGGATTCCAAGGAAAAGTTGGGGCGAAGGGAGACTTTGTGAGTAGCAGTAAGCCTGTGATTTAAACCAATGCCATAGCCGCATAATAAAGTGTCCAAAATAACTCACGTATGATGCAATTGGAATAGACTTTGTAATAGCAATTTGTAATAATAAAAATCTTTGTAATAGCCGATGATCAATAGATTTTTTTCTCTCACTCTCTCTCACTCTTTCAGGGTGATCCTGGTGTAGAAGGCTTGGCTGGAGAGAAAGGAGAGAAGGTGAGTGGCTTTATCAGGATGGGACGGGGGAGGCATCATAAAGGGGGATGCCACATTCTGGAAGAGGAAGGGTTGAGTCTAAGGGGAAAACTGTACTACACAGGTAGGATTTCAGACTGGATTGGACTGACCTGTCTGTCTGTCTGTCTGTCTGTCTGTCTGTCTGTCTGTCTGTCTGTCTGTCTGTCTGTCTGTCTGTCTGTCTGTCTGTCTGTCTGTCTGTCTGTCTGTCTGTCTGTCTGTCTGTCTGTCTGTCTGTCTGTCTGTCTGTCTGTCTGTCTGTCTGTCTGTCTGTCTGTCTGTCTGTCTGTCTGTCTGTCTGTCCGTCTCTCCTCTGGCAGGGTTTGGGTGGTGAGCCTGGACCCAAAGGACAGGTAAGAACATCACTGGAGTTACTCCCAATCACACTTCATTCATAGTAGATGGAAGCTAGTCGAAGCTAGTCAAAACGAATTAAAGCTAGTCAAAGCTAATATAAGCAACTTGAAACTGGCTGAATCTATTCAAAGATAGTGGAAACCTGTTGAAGATAGTCACATCTAGTCAATGCTAGTTGAAGCTAGTTAAAGCTAGTTGAAGCCAGTCGAAGCTAGTTGATGCTATTTGAAGATAGTCAATGCTAGTAGAAGATAGTTGAAGCTTGTCTAAGCTATTGGAAACTACTAGAATTTAGTTGAACCTACTCTGTTGTAACTTTGGGTCTCATCTACCACTCTTTCCTCCACAGCAAGGAGTGAGGGGAGAGACAGGGTTCAATGGCCCCACAGGAGACTCAGGCAAACCAGGAGACCAGGGACCAGGAGGACTGCCTGGGCCTCGCGGACTCAATGGGGAGAGAGGAGTTCCAGGCATGCCAGGCATTGTGGGGGCAGCAGTGAGTCCTAAAAAGCTTTGACATAACAACACAGATTAGTGAGATAGTGGTATGATTACCCTCAATAGAGAATGCTAGTGACTGACTGACTGATTGCTTGATGATTGGTTGTTTTCTCTTTCCTCTCCTCTACATTCCTTTCCTCCATCTTACATCTACTATCCTATCATCCATCTTTCCCTCTCTCTCCCTCTCCTTGCTCCTCTACAGGGACGGGATGCATCAGACCAGCACATCATTGAGGTGGTTCTGAAGATGCTGCAAGGTAAGAGGTCACAACATTATAACTGTATCCAGGTAAAACATTGACTGTAGGTTATATACATCCTCTATCCTCCTCATCCAGAGCGTCTGGCGGCTGTAGCGGTGAGCGCTAAGCGTGCCGTACTGGGTGGAGCCGGTGTCATGGGTCCCCCTGGTCCTCCTGGACCCCCAGGAGCTCCCGGGGCTCAGGGCCCACACGGCCTCACCGGCGCCCGCGGCATCCCTGGCATGTTTGGAGCCTCCGGACAGATCGGCAACACGGGACTGAAAGGTAGAAACTGAAATTGGTGACTTTCCAGATAAAAAGAGACACTGATCACTCAAAGAGTAATATAACAGATTAATACCACTGGCCCCTCTCCATGCCTCCATATTTCTCTCTTTCAGGAAAGAGAGGAGCGAAGGGAGACAGAGGAGATCCTGGTAAACCACATGCTGGCCAGCCAGGACCCCCGGGAATAACAGGTGAGACCCCAGGAGCACCACACACATACACACACACACATACACATACACACACTCAGCAGTGACCGTCCTGTACACACCTATCCAGTTGCTGTAAAGGTGTGGAGGTGGAGGTGCATGCGCGTACCAATAAGACGCATGGGGTGTGAGTAGCTCTATTTCGTACCGACAAAACTGTGGTTATACAGTATGTAGAGACTGTGGTTATACAGTATGTAGAGACTGTGGTTATACAGTATGTAGAAGCTGTGGTTATACAGTATGTAGAGGCTGTGGTTATACAGTATGTAGAGACTGTGGTTATACAGTATGTAGAAGCTGTGGTTATACAGTATGTAGAAGCTGTGGTTATACAGTATGTAGAGGCTGTGGTTATACAGTATGTAGAGAAGGTGTTAATACAGTATGTAGAGGCTGTGGTTATACAGTATGTAGAAGCTGTGGTTATACAGTATGTAGAGGCTGTGGTTATACAGTATGTAGAGGCTGTGGTTATACAGTATGTAGAAGCTGTGGTTATACAGTATGTAGAAGCTGTGGTTATACAGTATGTAGAGGCTGTGGTTATACAGTATGTAGAAGCTGTGGTTATACAGTATGTAGAGGCTGTGGTTATACAGTATGTAGAGGCTGTGGTTATACAGTATGTAGAGGCTGTGGTTATACAGTATGTAGAAGCTGTGGTTATACAGTATGTAGAAACCAGACAACAAAGCTTAAATTAAGCCTCTTAAAATTGCTTAATCAATATATCCCCAGCAACTGTAAGAGAGTGAGCAGTCAGTTATGTACAACAGCGAACCAATCAGTTGGTAAAGCTGCTCGGCTGTACAAATCCAACAAGCCATGACTTCCCCCAGAGGAAAAGATCAGTAGCAACTTGGAGACGCAAACAAGAGTAATTAACACCTACATGATTTCCAGGAAAACAAAGCTAAAATACTCTCAATGCTCACCAAAACAAACAAACTGCTACAATCTGTTTAAAAAAGTAGATTCGCTCGAAAAGAAAGTAGAGGCTATTGTGTCAGACATGCATGTACAAGGTTGGCGCATGAACGAACAAGACAACAAAATGTGCCATTTGAAAACTAGAAGTTGAATTGGACCAGCAAGAAAACAGAATGAGATGAAACAACATGAGAATATTGAATACATGAACAGGTGTGGAAGAAAATGCAAAGGATGGAATGAATCAGTGCCAACAAAGCCCTAAACAAGCTGCAAGAAACCTTTCCAGTTGAAGGAGGAGACCCCCCTGCACTGAGGACAAAGCAGGAAAAATACATAATCACGGTGATGCCGAAGACCAGCTTATCGTAAATTGAAACAATATTCTTTCCCTCTCCCCCCAATGCAATCTATACTCTACTTTCCCCAAGTAGCTGTTCTTCTCTGTGAAGTAACGATAGAAGTAGCCAATGCCAACGGGCTAAATGGACACTGACAGACGGTACAAAGGGGGAAATATAGCAAGTACTGTATGTCAATCACTGTTCTATGGATGTGTGGGTGTGGAAAAAATACCCAATTGTCATACTTGAGTAAAAGTGAAGATACCTTAACAGAAAAGGACTCAAGTGAAAGTCACCCAGTAAAATACTACTTGAGTAAAAGTATTTGGTTTTAAATATACTTAAGTATCACAAGTAAATGTAATTGCTAAAATATACATAAAAGTAAAAGTATAAATAATTTCAAATTTCTTATATTAAGCAAACCAGATGACACCAGTTTTGTGTTTTATTAATTTACGGATAGCCAGGGGCACATTCCAACGCTCAGACATCATTTTAAAACAAGTCATTTGTGTTTAGTAAGTCCGCCAGATCAGACAGAGTCAGTAAAATTAATAAGAGTTCTGGCCAAATTAGGAGAGGATGTCAAGTCATTATTATTCCTTGATGGCCGTTATGGTTAAGACACAATGGTGGTTATTTGTGGGAGATTGACTCTGTCTGATGGATCAGGACGGGGGAGGTGTGAGGGCATCAGACACTTCCCTGAAGTATGTGTGGTGCCTCCACTCATCTCACTTCGGTCTCTCGGGGACCCACTCTCCCCAAGTAGAGCCCCACCAGCCAGTATAATAATTTAATTTCCAAGGTATTACAAACTGACCACAGTATTTACAGTGGGGCAAAAAAGTATTTAGTCAGCCACCAATTGTGCAAATTCTTCCACTTAAAAAGATGAGAGAGGCCTGTAATTTTCATCATAGGTACACTTCAACTATGACAGACAAAATGAGAAAAAAAAATCCAGAAAATCACATTGTAGGATTTTTACAAACAAGCAAGATTTCTGGCTCTCACAGACCTGTAACTTCTTTAAGAGGCTTCTCTGTCCTCCACTCGTTACCTGTATTAATGGCACCTGTTTGAACTTGTTATCAGTATAAAAGACTGTCCACAATTTCAAACAGTCACACTCCAAACTCCACTATGGCCAAGACCAAAGAGCTGTCAAAGGACACCAGAAGCAAAATTGTAGACCTGCACCAGGCTGGGAAGACTGAATCTGCAATAGGTAAGCAGCTTGGTTTGAAGAAATCAACTGTGGGAGCAATTATTAGGAAATGGAAGACATACAAGACCACTGATAATCTCCCTCGATCTGGGGCTCCACACGAGATCTCACCCCGTGGGGTCAAAATGATCACAAGAACGGTGAGCAAAAATCCCAGAACCACACGGTGGGGACCTAGTGAATGACCTGTAAAGAGCTGGGACCAAAGTAACAAAGCCTACCATCAGTAACACACTACGCCGCCAGGGACTCAAATCCTGCAGTGCCAGACGTGTCCCCCTGCTTAAGCCAGTACATGTCCAGACCCGTCTGAAGTTTGCTAGAGAGCATTTGGATGATCCAGAAGAAGATTGGGAGAATGTCATATGGTCAGATGAAACCAAAATATAACTTTTTGGTAAAAACTCAACTCGTCGTGTTTGGAGGACAAAGAATGCTGAGTTTCATCCAAAGAACACCATACCTACTGTGAAGCATGGGGGTGGAAACATCATGCTTTGGGGCTGTTTTTCTGCAAAGGGACCAGGCGGACTGATCTGTGTAAAGGAAAGCATGAATGGGGCCATGTATCGTGAGATTTTGAGTGAAAACCTCCTTCCATCAGCAAGGGCATTGAAGATGAAACGTGGCTGGGTCTTTCAGCATGACAATGATCCCAAACACACCGCCCGGGCAACGAAGGAGTGGCTTCGTAAGAAGCATTTCAAGGTCCTGGAGTGGCCTAGCCAGTCTCCAGATCTCAACCCCATAGAAAATCTTTGGAGGGAGTTGAAAGTCCGTGTTGCCCAGCAACAGCCCCAAAACATCACTGCTCTAGAGGAGATCTGCATGGAGGAATATGCCAAAATACCATCAACAGTGTGTGAAAACCTTGTGAAGACTTACAGAAAACGTTTGACCTCTGTCATTGCCAACAAAGGGTATATAACAAAGTATTGAGATAAACTTTTGTTATTGACCAAATACTTATTTTCCACCATCATTTGCAAATAAATTCATTAAAAATCCTACAATGTGATTTTCTGGATTTTTTTTCTCATTTTGTCTGTCATAGTTGAAGTGTACCAATGATGAAAATTACAGGCCTCTCTCTTCTTTTTAAATGGGAGAACTTGCACAATTGGTGGTTGACTAAATACTTTTTTACCCCACTGTATGTGGCAGTCTTTCTTCAATGTATTTATGACATAATCCACAGATTTGTGGTATATTAGGGGTAGAGTAGGAGCTAAAAGCCCTAAAATGGCACAGTGCCTCAAAGTACAAATAAGTACTTGCTTTATGTTTCATGTGTATTCTCTGTTAAATGTTTGCTCAGCCTAAATGTTCCTACATGTTCTCATGTTTCATTTATGTAATCTATACAATAACTATGTATTCATACTATGACTTCTCAATATCCATCGGATGTCAAACGCCCTCATATGACGTGTCTGCTAAACGGTTGTATCTGCTTTTTCAATGACGGACCGAACAGACGAGGTTATCTTTGATTCTATACAAGGCTAACAAAATCCTAATGATTGCATGGAATGTGTAAAAAAAGCACAAGGTTCTTAAACATCTAAAGAGATTGTCAGGCGATGTGGTTTTCCTGCAAGCTCTACACTTCAAAAAAGGAGAAATGTAGTAGTTAAAGAGAAGCTGGGTTAGAAAGGTCTATGCTGCCACCTACTGTAGTAACAGCAGAAGTCTAGGCATCCTGGTAAACAAGAATACACACTTTAATCCCAGCACACGGACCAACAGGTACGTTTTCTAATTTTGAATGGTTCCTTACATGGGGAAAAATACACATGACTTTCATTGTATATCCCCCAGTGGCAAACCTAGTGTTTTTAGATAGAATTGAAGCTACAGTGCATTCGGAAAGTATTCAGACCCGTTGACTTTTTCCACATTTAGTTTCATTACAGCCTTATTCTAAAATGGATTAAATTACTTTTTTCTTCATCAATCTACACACAATGGGAGGTGACCAAGAACCCGATTGTAACTCTGACAGAGCTCTAGAGTTCCTGGAAGAAGTTTGGAACCTCCAAGATACTTCCTAGAGCTGGGTGCCCAGCCATACTGAGCAAATGAGGGAGAAGGGCCTTGGTCAGGAAGGTGGTCATGGTCATGGTCACTTTGACAGATATCCAGAGTTTCTCTGTGGAGATGTGAGAACCTTCCAGAAGGACAACCATCCCTGCAGCACTCCACCAATCAGGCCTTTATGGTAGAGTGGCCAGACGGAAGCCAGTCCTCAGTAAAAGGCACATGACAGCCCACTTGGAGTTTGCAAAAGGCCCCTAAAGGACTCTAAGACCATGAGAAACAAGATTCTCTGATCTGATGAAACCAATATTGAGCTCTTTGGCTTGAATGCCAAGTGTCACGTCTGGAGCAAACCTGGCACCATCCCTACAGTGAAGCATGGTGGTGCCAGCATCATGCTGTGGGGATCCTTTTCAGCGGGAGGGACTTGGAGACGAATCAGGATTGAGGGAAATATGAATGGAGCAAAGTACAGATAGATCCTTGATGAAAAACTGCTCCAACGCGTTCAGGGGCTCAGACTGGGGTGAAGGTTCACCTTCCAACAGGACAACAACCGTAAGCACACAGCCAAGACAGCACAGGAGTGGCTTCGGGACAAGTCTCTGAATGACCTTGAGTGGCCCAGCCAGAGCCTGGACTTGAACCCGATCTAACATCTCTGGAGAGACCTGAAAATAGCTGTGCGGCGACGCTCCCCATCCAACCTGGCAGACCCTTGAGAGGATCTGCAGAGAACAATGGGAGAAACTCCCCAAATACAGGTGTGTCAAGCTTGTAGCATCACACCCAAGAAGCTTCAAGGCTGTAATTGCTGCCAAAGGTGCTTCAACAAAGTACTGAGTAAAGGGTTAGAATGCTTATGTAAATGTTATATTTCAGTTTTTGTTTCATGTTTTTTTGCAAAATTTCCTGAAAACCTGTTTTTCTTTGTCCTTATGGGGTATTGTGTGTAGATTAACGAGGGAAAAATTATTTATTCCATTTTAGAAAAATGCTGTAATGTAACAAAATGTGGAAAAAGTCAAGAGGTCTGAATACTTTCTGAAAGCACTGTATCAAACCCAGCAGGAATTATTATTTTAGCAGGTGACCTGAATCAAGCATTCAGCCAATTAGACAGGCATAGCAATAAAAAAAACTAATGGAAATTCAAGGAACTTCCAAAGAGGCTGAAAATGTTAATTACTACAAATATTTTACAGGCACCTGGAGATTATTATCCCCGACTTCAAAAGACTACTCTTTTTTTTCTCAACGTTTGAAAAGCTCTTCAAGTTTTATATTCCAAAAATGCTCACAACAATATACTGGGTACTAAAATCCATGATACAGTGATATCGGATCATTCTCATGTATCATGCTTAATTACACCAACAGAAAATGCATGTATAGTGAGAGAATAACTATGGTCAATGAACAGAGCGCATCTTTAATTCCCGAAATGTAATAAATACATTAAAAAAAACTTTACCATAACAAATGTAGACATACAGCACAGAGAAAAGCCGTCCCCCGACATCATTTGGAATGCTTTTACTCTGCAAAAGTTCAATCTGAGTTAGTAATTCATTTCTCTTAGAAAAGAAAATCTATCTTAGAAAAAGCCAATGAAAAATCTTTACTAGGTAAAGAAGAAAATGACATTTCTGAACTTAAGCAGGAATATAATCTTTTACTTTTGAAGAGCCAACAACTACAGGTTAAACTCAGATAAAGCATACTGTTCCATAAAGCATAAATCACACAGAAATAAATATTAGACACTGTTAAAACATTTGGGCGGAGAAATGCACCAGAGATGAACAGCTTACACATAGAATTGTATTTTATATTCTGGGACAAAGTAGTGCCCCTATTTATTCCAATGAGACCAAACGTCACTCAATGCTATGCTTCCGAGTTCCATGTATCAAACTTTTATTTCAGTCATATTAAACCAGGAAAATCTGGAAAGTCCCCTGCAGATTACAGATCATTACATTTTATAAAGTGGGACAATAAAATAATAACAACACTCAAAAGCATCAAAATGGAAAAAATCTTACCAGACTTGATACATATTAATCAAACAGGGTTGATTAAAAATAGACACAAACAAACACAAGAACATGTTTCAGAATAATAAAAAACACACAAAAAGGATATTGATTTGTCAATAATGGCTGTTGATGATGAAAAGGCTGTTGATGATGAAAAGGCTGTTGAGGATGAAAAGGCTGTTGATGATGAAAAGGCTGTTGATGATGAAAAGGCTGTTGAGGATGAAAAGGCTGTTGATGATGAAAAGGCTGTTGAGGATGAAAAGGCTGTTGATGATGAAAAGGCTGTTGATGATGAAAAGGCTGTTGATGATGAAAAGGCTGTTGATGATGAAAAGGCTGTTGATGATGAAAAGGCTGTTGATGATGAAAAGGCTGTTGAGGATGAAAAGGCTGTTGATGATGAAAAGGCTGTTGATGATGAAAAGGCTGTTGATGATGAAAAGGCTGTTGAGGATGAAAAGGCTGTTGATGATGAAAAGGCTGTTGATGATGAAAAGGCTGTTGATGATGAAAAGGCTGTTGATGATGAAAAGGCTGTTGATGATGAAAAGGCTGTTGATGATGAAAAGGCTGTTGAGGATGAAAAGGCTGTTGATGATGAAAAGGCTGTTGATGATGAAAAGGCTGTTGATGATGAAAAGGCTGTTGATGATGAAAAGGCTGTTGATGATGGAAAGGCTGTTGATGATGAAAAGGCTGTTGAGGATGAAAAGGCTGTTGATGATGAAAAGGCTGTTGATGATGAAAAGGCTGTTGATGATGAAAAGGCTGTTAATGATGGAAAGGCTGTTGATGATGAAAAGGCTGTTGATGATGAAAAGGTTGTTGATAATGAAAAGGTTGTTGATAATGAAAAGGCTGTTGACCGTCTTAAGCGGACCTTTCTATTCAGACCTTTGGAAGCATTCAACTTTCCAGCTAAAATAATACATTTAATACAAATATTATATAAATGTCATTAAGCAAAATTATGCACAAATAATACAGTACCCGATGAAATTGCTTTAAAAGGGGAAAAGGACAGGATGTCCTGTCTCCCCCTACTGGATTCACTGGCAATTGAACTGCTGGCAGAAAGAATTTGACAGCACACAAACATAACAGGTATGAGTACTGATAAACATGAATATAAATTAAACTGATTTGACGATGATCTCCTGATATACTGTACCTGACTAATATTGAAACTCAATGCTGCCCTTCTTAGATTTTTTGGGGGGGATACTCTAAAGTCCAAGGATATAAAATGAAAGTGGAAAAAAACTGAAATAATGGCAATAGGAAAAATAAATATAATAACTGATGATCTTCAGCAATCCTTTAAGTGGACCCAAAAAATATGAAATACTTATGATGCTTAAGAAGTGACAAAAAACAACAAATATATAAAGATAACTTTATATCATCACTCAACAAAATTAATGCGCATCTAATTAATATGAACATTCTTCCATTAATCTTATAGGTAGAATAAACCTCTTTAGAATGGCAAAGTTTATATTTTTAATTTCGGTAATATCATTTACCCCATTAAAGACCTTCTTTAAAAAAGTATTCTCGGACATAAGTTAACAGACTTCATATGGGAAAATAAAACTCGTAGAATAAATAGGGAAGTTTTAACCTTCCAGACATGGAATTGTATCAACTCGCCACCCAAGGCTTTTACTTGCGACATAGAGTTAAATGCACTAAACTGGAACAATGGGTACATAATGAAGATGTGTATGCTCATCCATAGAATCTTTTCACCTGTTTGTTTTCAAAGGATGGAGCTAAGAACATGAACAACTTCATCTCCCTAAAAACACACCCCTATGGAACAATCCTTTGATAGCTTCACCGATAAATTGGCCCACATGGAAAACCAAAGGCATAGAAACTGTAAATGACAGAGTAATAGGAAATACAATTATTTCAATGACAGAATGAAAAACTGTTTTGGACTGATTAATGTAGACATTTTGAAATACTATATTGGGCTCCCAAGTGGTGCATTGGTCTAAGGCACTGCATGTCAGTGCTAGTAGGCATAACTACAGACCTTGGTTCGATCCTGGGCTGTAGCACAACCGGCGGTGATCAGGAGTCCCATAGGGCGGCGCACAGTTGTCCGGGTTAGAGGAGGGCTTGGCCGGGGTAGGCCGTGATTGTAAAATAAGAATTTGTTCTTAACTGACTTGCCTACTTAAATGAATGTTAGATAGAAAAAATAATTTAACTTAAAAATGTTATCACAAAATATCGACCTGAACACTTTTGGACATCAGAGAAATGTTGAGGAAATCATGTTGGGGTCAGAAACAGATGCTCATATGGTAGGTAAGATATACAACACCTTGCAGAGAGAGTCTATCACAATGACAATCTGTTAGAAAAATATAAATATTGGAACCAAGGATTAAAAATAATGGAAATAGGCAACACTAGGCAGTGTTGGAACATAATGAACAAAATTACAGTTAACAAAACTGTACTCTTAAATCCAGTATAAACTCATCTAAATGTATATAATTTATTATACAAAAAACAAAATTAACAAATTCTACACTACAACTGCAGAGTCATGTCTTTAGTATAAAACGAACAACTTCTCAATAATTCATGCCTTCTGGGAGTGCTATAAAGTCCAAAAGTTCTGGGCAGAGTTAAAAAGCTGCGCTGGCAGTCTGAAGTTTTACAATGTAGATTTACTTTTAATACGTCTATCTGCATATTTCATGACATGGCACGCTTTATTATTTAAATATTGAAAAAAAATCTGGCTGCAGACAGAATCATTTTTCAGTAATATGGGGCAGAGTCTTACAAGCATTAGAAACAGCAATGGGTGTTGATATGGTGGGAACATGTGGGTCTGAGCAAATGTGATATCATTGTTTGTGGAAATGTATATATGTAAATGTTAAATTGTCTATTGTTTTTGTCTATGTATGTTTTAGTTTATTGTACAAAAATAATTACAGAAAATATTACAATAAAAAGTGTATCAACTTACCTCAGGAAGTCATGGTGTCAAAGTAAAACTTTGAAACCCTTCCTCCTCAGGTCCCTCTGGTATTGACGGAGTGGCTCGAAACGGTAAGCCTGGTGAGCGAGGCCCCCAGGGCTCGGCAGGAGAGGCTGGCCGTCCTGGTAAGGCGGGCCCCACTGGTCTTCCAGGGTTCTGTGAGGCTGCAGCCTGCCTAGCTGCCTCGGCCTACACCTCCCCCAGACTACAGGACTCCGCCAGGGTCAAGGGCCCAGGAGTCTAACCTGAGACCTCTCCATCAAGAGCCCCACAACACCAGGGAGAAAGAGAGACAGAAGAGAGAGAAGCAGGGATAGAGGAGAGAGAGAGAGAACTCTTCTTTATTGGATCCCAACGAGAGCGAGGAGTTGGGGAAATACTATCATGACTGACATTGCCCCTCTGACCCCTAAACTGACAACCTTTAGTTGAACTGTTTGGAGACTGTTTGCAACATACACCATGCCCATCTACATTAAATCACCCTGAGGACAGCCACTCACAGCCAATAACACCCCTCTGAAATTACAATCTCTGGTTCGGGATTGGCTTTTTTCAGTGTCAGTCACATCCAACTGCCTCACCCCCAACCACAGAGGGAAATAGAATGATGCTGCGTTCAAAGCAACTGGGTGCTCAGAACTCTGAAATCTCAGACTTCCAACTTTAGTGCGTTCAAGACATCTGGGAACTCATAAAAAAACGAGCTCAGACTGGAAAAAATAGTTTTGAAGGGTCATCCAACTCGGAATTCCAACTCGGAATTCTAAGGCCTCTTTCTTGAGGTTCAACTTTCCAACCTGAAGATCACTGACGCCATGATTTTTTTCGGGTTCCCAGTTGTCTTGAATGTGTCATGGGAGAAACGTAGTGACATCAGAATCATATCCAGTGATGTCATTGATAATGTCATCAGCAGCAGCCGTAGTCCCTGGACTGGGAGGACTAGAGATAGACTTTGTGTCTAATGATTGGTGCTTTTTTATTTTATATACCGTGGTCACTTTAAATGCTATTGTTTAATACCTGAAATAGACATTTTTAAATATGTTTTGAAGCAGAAAAGGCAAGTATATGACCCACTCCACCCGCCACCAAACAACAAGTGGCTAACAAGTGTACACAAAAGTACCAATAAAAGATTAGGATCAAAATCCACGCTCCATACTGTACCTTTGTAAGATGTATTGCTAAAATCCTCGCCTATATGCTCGAGTGAAATAGTGAAATGCTCGAGTGAATTATCTCACATGTACATTGCCGCCCCTTTCTACCTTTGCCTCATTTTAGAAAACATGTTTTCTTTAGCCTTGATCTCTTCCTCTAGTTGACTGGCAACAGCACATCCTGATGGGTACTCCCATCTACTTCCCATAAGTCAGTGCTGTACAACTTTGTAAATGTTTGTCTTACTATAATCAATCTTTCTATGCCACTGTCAACGAACTTCCACAGAGTCAATCAATGTCATCATTCTAATAACAACTAGGACATGTTATTTTCATTAACAGAAACTATTTATTGTTCTTTATATGATTCATCTGTAAAGACGTGTAATTTCTTTTTTTCCCCTGGTTGTCCAGGTCAACCAATTCCAAAACAATACAAAATAAAGTTTTGTAAAACCTGAATGTTCTTCCCTACCATGTGGGAACCGTTGGATCTCTGAATAGAAACAATTATTGTACCTAAATGACATGGTCATTATTCCAGTGGGTTTAGAGAAGGGTTAACGGAAAGGGCCTAGACTTTCTCTGTCTTCTTGCCACACTCCAGTCCAGTCAGTGCTAGTAAGTTGGTTGCCAACTGTTTTCCAAGAAAATGCAAAACGTTAAGTGTTGAGGTGCATGTAGTCTGCCTAGACTAGAGAATAATGACATACCCCACATTATCCCAGTGGTAGGTATTCTGGTATAAGGCCTATAACGTGTAAAGTGTGGGCCAACACAGCCCAGTTCCAGTACCATGGCGTTCTTTAGTTGGACTGCTCTATCCTTTGCTGTCTATCCACCCCGATCCAACTGTGAGTAATACCAGCTCACGCTCTCAAAGCTGCGGAAGTCAAGCTTTTGTGAAAGCCTTCCACTTGAATGATATTCTTCTTGGACTCATTCACATAATAGTCTCTTGCAGGTGGCTTGGAGTTTATACAATAACAGCTCTAGCAATCGGCTTACTTGAAAAGCAGAATAATTGAAATAAAGTGCTAGTTAACGTTTTATCCTTAGTATGCTTTCAATCAGAGCACCAAGGAAAGGCATTCCGAGGAAAGACTGTGCACATTGATGGTGTGGCAACACCACAGTGAACTAGTCACATTATATACTTGGATGTCTCTGATCTGTTGATCAACAACATGTCTGCTTTGCAAAATTTATTAGCTTTTTCAGAAAAGTTTCCATAAAAAACATCTCTTTACACAGGATGGCTTAATAAAATGTACCGGTAACACAGAAACAATCAGATCTACTGAGAATAGCAGGGAAACAGCACTGTTGTTTTAACAAGATGTTTGTAAAAGTTAGGAATGAAGAGTGGAGATATGTTATTGTTTGGGTATTTAGTATACCTAGGGTCAGTAGTTATTCCTGACCAGGAAATCCTCTGGACAGGTCACATGTTCAGGAAAAAACTCCAATAACAACTCAGAACATCTATATGATTCTAAACCTGGTGATATCCATTACATAGCCAGCGGTTGGTGACACCCTGTCGTGTATATATGACAGGTCAAACTAAAGAACAACACAACATACAAGGCAGGAGACATACATGTTGTACTCTGTTAGTAATGGATACAGGGAGAAGCTGGTTGGCACAGTGATGCCAGCGATGGTATGAGTGAATATGGATGTTCAACTTTTTTCTCTTATGTTTGATAATGACATTGAAAACACTTAGTGGTCATAAAGAATGTACTTCTGCTTAGGATCATTAAATTATGGGAACTTTCCCAAAATTTCTAAGCTTCCAGAAATTCTGTTTGGAACATTCACAGATTTCCTGCGTTATCCTCTCCTGATTCTGGGAATCTTTCAGCCAGGGTACACCAGTGGTGTACTCGAGGAGCAAATAATCCCCCCCAAATAATCCCAAGTTCATCTGTTGTGAAAAATAAGTTTGGTAGTGTGGTAAGACACTTGTTAATATATTGCTATATAACAAGAAAAGTGATTTTTGAGGCAGTTTCGAAAATGCTACCGTTGAACATGATGTCCTGTACTTTCTGACACGCATGGAAATACCTTCCAGACCATAATAATACCACCATATATAAATCCAATCTGTTTTTATACAAAAGGCACAATTCCCTCATAAATAATTTGTATTACAGAACAAATTACTCCCTTTAAAATCTTTAAAAAAAAAACACTGGTCGTGGATACATGACAGTTGACCATAACAAACACACGGTAAGCCATGCTGACGCCAACTCCACAATACAAAAGGTATAACAAGCCATTATATAAATATAAATATTTACAAAACAGGCACTCTGGGAAGGTGAACGTTATGTTCTTCTCACACAAACAGGGAAGAGAAGGTGAGAAGGCCATTATATAGCGTACGGATCTGTTAAAGCATCAGACATCATTCATGTGATGGTGTATAATTCAAGCATAGAAATAACATAAACAACATAGCATGCATAAAAAATAAAGAACATTTGGAATGGGATTGCCATGTCAGTTCTATTCATTCTGTTTCTATTGCTAGAGAGAAGCAAGATCAAAGCAGAACAGCACAAAGCAGCTGTCTAATACTCCCAACGGGCACGTTTTATCATCAGAATGGAGAGGAGGGTGATAGTGATGACGAGGAAGAGTTTGCAGGTAGTTTTTTGAAGGCTGGATTTGCTCTTGCTGGTATTATCAAACTAAGCATGTTTATCTTATAGAATGAACTTACAGCTAAAGTAGGGAAATTTTGAAGGACTGAACAGAACAGATAAGACAGAGAGTAGAGAGGCAGGATAGCGGTGTCCACATGATCTCCTTTATATCAAAGCCACTTCAGCCAGTACTAAGTCTTCAGTTAGAAGAAGGTCCTACACATACAGTTGTAGAATCTTAATTTAATCACACTGTTGCAGGATGAATTTTCCTACAATGCAGGACATTTAAAATGTGTAGTGTATTTGGTGTTTAAAAAGGCTTTGAATGTTTGTAATTTCCACTTAGAAATGTAATACTTGATTTTCCATTAGGAAAATGTATCAACCATGACAAAAACTTCCATTAATTATAATCTACATAATAATTCACATTTCCTGTTGCTGCAGGATTGTTTTCCTGCTTCAGCAAACTGGCTCAAATTAAGATCCTACATCTGTATATATTTTCTACACAGGTGGTGAGGTGGACAGCTAACTGGCAAACACTTTGATGAATTAGGGATGGATGAAGAAGACCACATCAACTATGGGTGCCTCAGTATTCACTTGTTTTCCTGGGATGATTTCTGTTGATTGACTGGTCTTTTGTTTTCTCTTCTCTCTCTCTTCACCCCTCCACTTCTGTCTCTAGTGCCTTCTGGTCTTTGGGTTGGTTTCTTCTATCTCTCCATCTTCTCTGTGTCTCCTCTCCTCCTCTCCTCTTCAATAATCTCTCTCTCTCTCTCTAGTAGGGGCCCTTGACGGGAGGGCCCTTAGGGTTCCACTCTATTGGTTGGCTCATACAGTCGGAGGGGTTACACCGGCCCTCCCTGCCCTTCTGGCCCGGCTGTCCAGGGGTTCCTGAGACTCCAGGGATCCCCTGCTGACCCACGGGGCCGCTGGGGCCCATCTTGCCATAGCCTGGGGGGCCCGGGACACCTGTGGCGGGGGGATGAAGGAGCAGAGAACATAATTGAAGCGCTGGATACACAGTGACTATAAAAGAGCAGAGCAGTTGAAAGAACTAACTTAATGAAGCTTTGGCAGGATAGTGAAGAAATACGTTAGTGCTAAATACGGCTGCTAGAATCCTGACTAGAACCAAAAAATTTGATCATATTACTCCAGTGCTAGCCTCCCTACACTGGCTTCCTGTCAAAGCAAGGTCTGATTTCAAGGTTTTACTGCTAACCTACAAAGCATTACATGGGCTTGCTCCTACCTATCTCTCTGATTTGGTCCTGCCGTACATACCTACACGTACGCTACGGTCACAAGACGCAGGCCTCCTAATTGTCCCTAGAATTTCTAAGCAAACAGCTGGAGGCAGGGCTTTCTCCTATAGAGCTCCATTTTTATGGAACGGTCTGCCTACCCATGTCAGAGACGCAAACTCGGTCTCAACCTTTAAGTCTTTACTGAAGACTCATCTCTTCAGTGGGTCATATTATTGAGTGTAGTCTGGCCCAGGAGTGGGAAGGTGAACGGAAAGGCTCTGGAGCAACGAACCGCCCTTGCTGTCTCTGCCTGGCCGGTTCCCCTCTTTCCACTGGGATTCTCTGCCTCTAACCCTATTACAGGGGCTGGGTCACTGGCTTACTGGGGCTCTCTCATGCCGTCCCTGGAGGGGGTGCGTCACCTGAGTGGGTTGATTCACTGTTGTGGTCATCCTGTCTGGGTTGGCGCCCCCTTGGGTTGTGCCGTGGCGGAGATCTTTGTGGGCTATACTCAGCCTTGTCTCAGGATGGTAAGTTGGTGGTTGAAGATATCCCTCTAGTGGTGTGGGGGCTGTGCTTTGGCAAAGTGGGTGGGGTTATATCCTTCCTGTTTGGCCCTGTCCGGGGGTGACCTCGGATGGGGCCACAGTGTCTCCTGACCCCTCCTGTCTCAGCCTCCAGTATTTATGCTGCAGTAGTTTATGTGTCGGGGGCTGGGGTCAGTTTGTTATATCTGGAGTACTTCTCCTGTCCTATTCGGTGTCCTGTGTGAATCTAAGTGTGCGTTCTCTAATTCTCTCCTTCTCTCTTTCTTTCTCTCTCTCGGAGGACCTGAGCCCTAGGACCTGAGCTCCAGGACTACCTGACATGATGACTCCTTGCTGTCCCCAGTCCACCTGGCCATGCTGCTGTTCCAGTTTCAACTGACCTGAGCCCTAGGACCATGCCCCAGGACTACCTGACATGATGACTCCTTGCTGTCCCCAGTCCACCTGGCCATGCTGCTGCTCCAGTTTCAACTTCCACCTGACTGTGCTGCTGCTCCAGTTTCAACTGTTCTGCCTTATTATTATTCGACCATGCTGGTCATTTATGAACATTTGAACATCTTGGCCATGTTCTGTTATAATCTCCACCCGGCACAGCCAGAAGAGGACTGGCCACCCCACATAGCCTGGTTCCTCTCTAGGTTTCTTTCTAGGTTTTGGCCTTTCTAGGGAGTTTTTCCTAGCCACCGTGCTTCTACACCTGCATTGCTTGCTGTTTGGGGTTTTAGGCTGGGTTTCTGTACAGCACTTTGAGATATCAGCTGATGTACGAAGGGCTATATAAATAAATTTGATTTGATTTGATTTGATGAGTTAAACATTTCAACAGGCTGATGTGGCGTCTCACCTGGTGCTCCTGGGGGTCCACTGTCACCCATCTCCCCTACACCCTTGTCACCTTTCTCTCCCTTCAGACCTCGTGGACCTGCAGACACGACAGAGGACATCACTTGAGAGAGGAGCTAACCTTTATGTTACACTAAGCTGACATCACTTGTCATTACTGTTTATGATCTCCTATGTATTTATCATGACCGTGGTATTCAGGAGTTACGACAAAAGGAATCAAGTGAATTCTAGACTCACCCTGTGGTCCCAGGACTCCTTGGCGGCCCTCTCTGCCTATCTGTCCTGGCTGACCCGGGGCCCCTGGAGACCCATTTCTACCTGGGTTACCATCCTTCCCTGGGGGGCCAGGACGACCGGGGGACGATACCTCTTGTGGCTGCTGCATACGAGACATGAAGTAGGCCATCCTCTCTGTAGGGGGATACAGTACAACTCCAGTTGATAAACCACCTAATAATCAATAAAGCTGTTTCCTTTCTCTGCCACTGCTCAAATAGGAAATACGGGCAGATATAAAGTATTGGTGATAAACTTAAACTAAAATAAGACCATGTTCTCACCATCAAATATCTTGATGACCTGCTGGCGAATGAAGTCCTTGATGTTGTCATAGTTGACCACAGGCTGTGGATTAGAGAGAGAGAGAGAGAGAGAGGGAGAGAGAGAGAGAGAGAGAGAAAGAGAGACATAAGAGAAGACCTAACCACCCCTTTTGGGTTTTAGTCTTTTGACCAAACTGTTGGTTTTGTGTTCCATTAGACATTGTGGAACAAACACGAACATAACTAGTAATCAATTCATAATCGAGGCAATTCACCTTAGTAGCTAAGGTCTCACCTCGTTGCCTGGTATTCCTGGAGGTCCAGGGGACCCTGAAGGTCCTGGTGAGCCCGGGGTGCCCCTCTCTCCCCTGGGTCCCACTGGGCCCATCACTGGGGTATCAGCTTTGGAGGAGTACCCCCCTCCACCAGGGGGTCCGGGGCGACCTCGCTCCCCTGGGGTACCCCTCTGACCTGGGGCACCTGGCTCACCCTGAGAGAGAGAGCAGGAGAGTGAGTCAGAAAAGAGGAGAGAAGAAGAGAGAAGAAGGGTGAGAGGTAGTGAGTTAGTTAGACATCCAATCACTGAAGAGTACTGTTCGACCACTGACAGCAGTGTTTTACATTGAAGATTGAAAAGATGAACTCCTGCACAATGACACTCTTGTATCTTCCACAATCCAACTTCTATCAAACTGTTTCCACCAACCCCTCAGGGGTGCGTGCTCAGTCCCCTCCTGTACTCCCTGTTCACACATGACTGCACGGCCAGGTACAACTCCAACACCATCATTAAGCTCATGCTGCCAAACATACCCTTGTAAAACTGACCATCCTACCAATCCTCGACTTTGGCGATGTCATTTACAAAAATAGCCTCCAATACCCTCCTCAACAAATTGCATCTCCCACCTGTAGGACACGCTCCAGCAGGTATATCTCTCTAGTCACCCCCAAAACCAATTCTTTCTTTGGCCGCATCTCCTTCCAGTTCTCTGCTGCCAATGACTGGAACGAACTACAAAAATCTCTGAAACTGGAAACACTTATCTCCCTCACTAGCTTTAAGCACCAACTGTCAGAGCAGCTCACAGATTACTGCACCTGTACATAGCCCACCTATAATTTAGCCCAAACAACTACCTCTTTCCCTACTGTATTTAATAAATGTATTTATTTTGCTCCTGTGCACCCCATTATTGTTATTTCTACTTTGCACTCTCTTCCATTGCAAATCTACCATTCCAGTGTTTTACTTGCTATATTGTATTTACTTTGCCACCATGGCCTTTTTTTGCCTTTACCTCCCTTATCTCACCTAATTTGCTCACATCGTATATAGACTTGTTTATACTGTATTATTGACTGTATGTTTGTTTTACTCCATGTGTAACTCTGTGTCGTTGTATGTGTCGAACTGCTTTGCTTTATCTTGGCCAGGTCGCAATTGTAAATGAGAACTTGTTCTCAACTTGCCTACCTGGTTAAATAAAGGTGAAAAAATAAATAAATCTAGCTGATGAGTAAACAGTGGTTGGCCTGATTACCGACAACGACGAGACAGCCTATAGGGAGGAGGTCAGAGACCTGACCGTGTGGTGCCAGGACAACAACCTCTCGTCTCAACGTGATCAAGACAAAGGAGATGATTGTGGACTACAGGAAATGGAGGACAAAGCACACCCCCATTCTAATCGACGGGGCTGTAGTGGAAGAGCTGGAAGAGCTTCAAGTTCTTTGGTGTCCACATCAGCAACAAACTAACATGGTCCAAGCACACCAAGACAGTCTTGAAGAGGGCACGACAAAACCTATTCCCCCTCAGGGGACTGAAAAGATTTGGCATGGGTCCTCAGATCCTCAAAAGGTTCTTCAGCTGCACCATCGAGAGCATCCTGACTGGTTGCATCACCGCCTGGTATGGCAACTGCTCGGACTCCGACCACAAGACACTACAGAGGGTAGTGCGAACAGCCCAGTACATCACTGGGGCCAAGCTTCCTGCCATCCAGGACCTCTATACCAGGCGGTGTCAGAGGAAGGCCCTACAAATGATCAAAGACTCCAGCCACCCTAGTCATAGACTGTTCTTTCTGCTACCGCACGGCAAGCGGTACCGGAGCACCAAGACTAGGTCCAAGAGGCTTCTAAACAGCTTCTACCCCGAAGCCATAAGACTCCTGAACAGCTAATCAAAGGGCTACCCAGACAATTTGCAGTGCCCGCACATGGACTCTGTCCCAGTACCCCCCTGGATATAGTCTCACTTTTTTACTTTACTTCTGCTCGTCAATTACTTATTACTTTTATCTCTTATCCATATTTTTTTTAAACTGCATTGTTGGTTAGGGGCCCGTATGTAAGCATTTCACTGTTGTATTTTGCGCATGTGACTAATACAATTGGATTTGAACCTATTCCTGTCAGACCCTTGAAGGAGAGTCAACAAGGGGGCAATGTCCACTTTAGATTGTAATCGGGCCCGACCCAGCCTCTAGCGTATTCCTTACTTACCTCCTTCTACACAATAAAAACACAGACACAGGATCGTATCCCAAATGGCACCCTATTCCCGATGTAGTGCACTACTTTTGACCGGGGCCCAAAGGGAATAGGGTGCAGTGTGGGATGAACAGCCTCCCAGACTCAGTAAACACACTCTGTATGGAGCCTAGCCAACACACTGTAAACAACATCCTGAGACAGACATGTGTGATTTATGTGAAACAAAGATGGTCATTATGGAGGGCTAACGTTTACACGTCACCACCGGACACTGGAGCCGACTGATGAAATAGAGAGCAGAAGAAGAAGGGATTCTCCTCTGTAATCTGTACTACTATAGTTAAAAGCCATGACAAAGCCTTCCTGTCACAATGACAAATCACCTCATCTCATGTCTCCGCTCCCAGAGTAAATAGCATTATCCAGGGGATAGAGAATAACTATATTGGTTACTGCACTGTATCTGGTGTAGAGGACTACAGTTACTGTATCTAGTGTAGAGGACTACAGTTACTGTACTGTATCTAGTGTAGAGGACTACAGTTACTGTATCTAGTGTAGAGGACTACAGTTACTGTATCTAGTGTAGAGGACTACAGTTACTGTACTGTATCTAGTGTAGAGGACTACAGTTACTGTATCTAGTGTAGAGGACTACAGTTACTGTACTGTATCTAGTGTAGAGGACTACAGTTACTGTATCTAGTGTAGAGGACTACAGTTACTGTATCTAGTGTAGAGGACTACAGTTACTGTACTGTATCTAGTGTAGAGGACTACAGTTACTGTATCTAGTGCAGAGGACTACAGTTACTGTATCTAGTGTAGTGGAGTACAGTTACTGTATCTAGTGTAGAGGACTACAGTTACTGTATCTAGTGTAGAGGACTACAGTTACTGTACTGTATCTAGTGTAGAGGACTACAGTTACTGTATCTAGTGTAGAGGACTACAGTTACTGTATCTAGTGTAGAGGACTACAGTTACTGTACTGTATCTAGTGTAGAGGACTACAGTTACTGTATCTAGTGTAGAGGACTACAGTTACTGTATCTAGTGTAGAGGACTACAGTTACTGTACTGTATCTAGTGTAGAGGACTACAGTTACTGTATCTAGTGTAGAGGATTACAGTTACTGTATCTAGTGTAGAGGACTACAGTTACTGTATCTAGTGTAGAGGACTACAGTTACTGTATCTAGTGTAGAGGACTACAGTTACTGTATCTAGTGTAGAGGACTACAGTTACTGTATCTAGTGTAGAGGACTACAGTTACTGTACTGTATCTAGTGTAGAGGACTACAGTTACTGTATCTAGTGCAGAGGACTACAGTTACTGTATCTAGTGTAGAGGACTACAGTTACTGTACTGTATCTAGTGTAGAGGACTACAGTTACTGTATCTAGTGTAGAGGACTACAGTTACTGTATCTAGTGTAGAGGACTACAGTTACTGTATCTAGTGTAGAGGACTACAGTTACTGTATCTAGTGTAGAGGACTACAGTTACTGTATCTAGTGTAGAGGACTACAGTTACTGTACTGTATCTAGTGTAGAGGACTACAGTTACTGTATCTAGTGCAGAGGACTACAGTTACTGTATCTAGTGTAGAGGACTACAGTTACTGTACTGTATCTAGTGTAGAGGACTACAGTTACTGTATCTAGTGTAGAGGACTACAGTTACTGTACTGTATCTAGTGTAGAGGACTACAGTTACTGTATCTAGTGTAGAGGACTACAGTTACTGTACTGTATCTAGTGTAGAGGACTACAGTTACTGTATCTAGTGTAGAGGACTACAGTTACTGTATCTAGTGTAGAGAACTACAGTTACTGCACTGTATCTAGTGTTGAGGATTTCAGTGTAGAGGGACAGGCGGGCTAAGTTAGTAGTAAAATGAGGTATTGCCAGGGAAAGTAGGGTATTTGAGGTGAATGTGGACAACCATGCCAAAAGGAGCTTCATCAAGTGATGGATACGTCCCAAATGGCAACCTATCCACTTTATAGTGCACTATTTTTAAACAGGGCCCATACGGCTCTGGTTAATGGTAGTGCACTATATATGGAATGGGTGCTATTTGGGACACACCTGATGTCTGATGTCGGAGTTCAGGGAGTTTGCTGAATAAGCCAGAAATAACAGAGAGTGGCCAGAACAGGATCCTGGCCAGGACTACAGCCCTCAGCCCATGGACTTACCCTCCCATAATACTCTTTAGTAGTGGAGGCCATATCTGAGGTAACCAGCCCACATGAATAATTACTATAGTTAACTATGGTATAATTATTGCAGTATTACTATAGTTTAGTATGGTATAAATATTGTAGTATTACTGTAGTTTAGTATGGTATAAATATTGTAGTATTACTGTAGTTTAGTATGGTATAAATATTGTAGTATTACTATAGTTTAGTATGGTATAAATATTGTAGTATTACTGTAGTTCAGTATGGTATAAATATTGTAGTATTACTATAGTTTAGTATGGTATAAATATTGTAGTATTACTATAGTTTAGTATGGTATAAATATTGTAGTATTACTGTAGTTTAGTATGGTATAAATATTGTAGTATTACTATAGTTTAGTATGGTATAAATATTGTAGTATTACTGTAGTTCAGTATGGTATAAATATTGTAGTATTACTATAGTTTAGTATGGTATACATATTGTAGTATTACTATAGTTTAGTTGTCACGCCCTGACCATAGAAAGCTGTTTATTCTCTATGTTGGTTGGGACGTGATAGTGGGTGGGTCATCTAGGTGAATTGTATTTCTATAGTGTCCTGATATGGTTCCCAATCAGAGGCAGCTGTTTATCGTTGTCTCTGATTGGGGATCATATTTAGGAAGCCATTTCCCCATTGTGAGTTATTGGATCTTTTCTACAGTGCCTGTGTGCACACCAGCAGCTTCACATTTCGTTTGTACTTGTTTGTTTTTGTTTGATTGAGTTTCGATTTATTAAAAATATGTGGAGCTCTACGCACACTGCACCTTGGTCTACTCCTTTCGACGATCGTGACATTAGTATGGTATAAATATTGTAGTAGTACTATAGTTAAGTATGGTATAAATATTGTAGTCTTACTATAGTTAAGTATGGTATAAATATTGTAGTAGTACTATAGTTAAGTATGGTATAAATATTGTAGTCTTACTATAGTTAAGTATGGTATAAATATTTGTAGTCTTGCTATAGTCCAGTATGGTATAAATATTGTAGTATTACTATAGTTAAAAAACTGCAGCATTTTTGCATACTTTAATATATGGTTGTTTTTTACTATAGCGTTTTTGCAGATATTAGTATTTCCAGTTTACTATAGTATTCCTCGCATACACACGCACACACATGCACATGCACACACACAGCAGTGACTCTTACCTTTGTACCACATTGTCCATTGTCTCCAGGCAGACCAGGTGCTCCCTGTGAACGCAGACTAGTGAGATAAAGAGGCTGTATACTCACAACACAGCTAGCTACATGTACATGAAAACCTTTAAACCATATTTACTGGAAGGCTCAGAATGCATGTTTCTGTAATGATGACAAACACCACATCAGAATAATTACTCACGTCTTTACCCGTTGCTCCATCACTGCCTGGTTCTCCCTGAGACACAGAAGGACAGAGAGAGAAGAGGGGAATAGAAAGAAGATGTTGCACCAAGACATCACCATGACATGATTATCTATCCTGTTCTATATCTGCAGTATACGTGTTGAAACAATAGGAGCGTGTGTACTGACCTGCATTCCAGGATGACCAGGGGGTCCGGCTGGCCCAACCATCCCTGGTAGCCCTCTGTCTCCTGCCTGGCCCTTCTCACCTTGTATACTCTAGAGAGAGAGAGAGAGAAGAGAGAAGAAAGAGAGAGAGGAGAGAGGGGGGAGAGAGGAGAGAGAGACAGAGAAGAGAGAGTGGAGAGAGAGAGGGGAGAAAGAGAGAGAGAAAAGAGCAAGAGAAGAGAGTGTGTGAGAGAGACAGAGAGACAGAAGAGAGAGCAGAGAGAGGAGAAATAGAGAGAAAAAAGAGAGACAAATAACAGAGGGACAGTGTGATGAGTAACCTTATCTGAGAAATAACACTTACAGAACACAACGCTAACAGTCCATGTAATCATGCAGATAAACCAGGGTTTGATGCAGATGCTATGTGTTCCTTTTACATTAGAATAAAAGAGACATATTGATGGTGATAATATTTCCTCTCACCACTCCAGCTGGGCCTGCTGGGCCTGGGGGTCCCGCTGCTCCTGCAGTGCCCTACCAAAACAACATACTGCTGTTAGCAACATATACACATTCAAACCTTATTAGCAAACACACTGAATACAACAACACAAACCTTATTAACAAACACACTGAATACAACAACACAAACCTTATTAACAAACACACTGAATACAACAACACAAACCTTATTAACAAACACACTGAATACAACAACACAAACCTTATTAACAAACACACTGAATACAACAACACAAACCTTATTAACAAACACACTGAATACAACAACACAAACCTTATTAACAAACACACTGAATACAACAACACAAACCTTATTAACAAACACACTGAATACAACAACACAAACCTTATTAACAAACACACTGAATACAACAACACAAACCTTATTAACAAACACACTGAATACAACAACACAAACCTTATTAACAAACACACTGCATACAACAACACAAACCTTATTAACAAACACACTGAATACAACAACACAAACCTTATTAACAAACACACTGAATACAACAACACAAACCTTATTAACAAACACACTGAATACAACAACACAAACCTTATTAACAAACACACTGAATACAACAACACAAACCTTATTAACAAACACACTGAATACAACAACACAAACCTTATTAACAAACACACTGAATACAACAACACAAACCTTATTAACAAACACACTGAATACAACAACACAAACCTTATTAACAAACACACTGAATACAACAACACAAACCTTATTAACAAACACACTGAATACAACAACACAAACCTTATTAACAAACACACTGAATACAACAACACAAACCTTATTAACAAACACACTGAATACAACAACACAAACCTTATTAACAAACACACTGAATACAACAACACAAACCTTATTAACAAACACACTGAATACAACAACACAAACCTTATTAACAAACACACTGAATACAACAACACAAACCTTATTAACAAACACACTGAATACAACAACACAAACCTTATTAACAAACACACTGAATACAACAACACAAACCTTATTAACAAACACACTGCATACAACAACACAAACCTTATTAACAAACACACTGCATACAACAACACAAACCTTATTAACAAACACACTGAATACAACAACACAAACCTTATTAACAAACACACTGAATACAACAACACAAACCTTATTAACAAACACACTGAATACAACAACACAAACCTTATTAACAAACACACTGAATACAACAACACAAACCTTATTAACAAACACACTGAATACAACAACACAAACCTTATTAACAAACACACTGAATACAACAACACAAACCTTATTAACAAACACACTGCATACAACAACACAAACCTTATTAACAAACACACTGAATACAACAACACAAACCTTATTAACAAACACACTGAATACAACAACACAAACCTTATTAACAAACACACTGCATACAACAACACAAACCTTATTAACAAACACACTGAATACAACAACACAAATCAAGAGTCATATACAGTCACCTACAAAACTATTGGCACCATTGATAAAGATGAGCAAAAAAGACTATGAAATAAATAATACAAATACTGAGCTATATTGAATGCCCCCCAAAAAGGACACTTATATTGTTTTATACCAATACAATTGCTCAGAGAAAGAGATTTTGTTTACCAAGTCATCATTTTTTCTCTAAAAAAGGTAGCTATCAAAATGATTGACCCCCTGTTTCTAATACATTGTGTACCCTCCCCTTGGTAGGAAAACAACACTGAGCATTTTTCTAAGTTTTAGGAGATTCTAGAACACACTGGGAGGGATCTCAGAATCTTCCTCTATAGAGAATCTTTCCAGATCCTTGATATCCTTTGGTCTCACGGACTTCCCTCGTCAATTCAAAAAACAGGTTGGGGGTTCAAGTGTGGAGGTTCAAGTGTGGAGACTGATTTTATGGACAAATAACCATTTCTTTGTGGATTTTGATGAGTGCTTGGGGTCATTGTTTCGCTGGAAGATTCACTTACACCCAATGTTCAGCCTCTTGGCAAAGGAAACCAGGTTTTTGGCTAAAATGTCCTGGTACTGGGTAAAGTTCATGATGCTGTTTACCTTAAAAAGGGCCCTAGGACCAGTGGACGCAAAACAGCCCAATAACATCATTGACCCACCACCACAGTTTACAGTAGGTATGAGGTTATTTTTTGCATCCACTGTAAAACCCACCGCTGGTTTAGTTGTCCAAAAGAGCTCTATTTTCGAGTCGTATGGCTTGGGGGTAGAAGCTGTTTAGAAGCTTCTTGGAACTAGACTTGGTCCTACCGCTTGCCGTGCGGTAGCAGAGAGAACAGTCTATGACCGGGGTGGCTGGAGTCTTTGACACTTTTTAGGGCTTTCCTCTGAAGCGGGCTGGTATAGAGGGCCTGAATGGCAGGAAGCTTGGCCCCAGTCATGTACTGGGCCGTATGCACAACCCTCTGTAGTGCCTTGCGGTCGGAGGCCGAGCAGTTGCCATACTAGGCAGTGATGCAACCCGTCAGGATGCTCTCAATGGTGCAGCTGTAGAACATTTTGAGGAGCTGAGGACCCATGCCAAATCTTTTCAGTCTCCTGAGGGGGAATAGGTTTTGTCGTGCCCTCTTCACAACTGTCTTGGTGTGCTTGGACCATCTTAGTTTATTGGTGATGTGGACATCAAAGAACTTGAAGCTCTCAACCTGCTCCACTACAGCCCTGTTGATGAGAATAGGGGCGTTGCCGGGTCTCCCTTTTCCTGTAGTCCATTATCATCTCCTTTGTTTTGATCATGTTGAGGGAGAGGTTGTTGTCCTGGCACCACAAGGCCAGGTCTCTGACCTCCTCCCTATAGGCTGTCTCGTCGTTGTTGGTGATCAGGCCTACCACTGTTGTGTCATCGGCAAAGTTAATGATGGTGTTGGAGTCGTGCCTGGCCGTGCAGTCATGGGTGGAGTACAGGAGGGGACTGAGCACACACCCCTTAGGGGCCCCCATGTTGAGGATCAGTGTGGCAGATGTGTTGTTACCTACCCCTACCACCTGGGGGTGGCCCGTCAGGAAGTCCAGGATCCAGTTGTAGAGAGAGAGGTTTTGAGAGGTGTTTTGTCCCCCATGCGTGTTACCTATTTTTTATACCCCAGTGAAACAGGAAGCCATGGAAGGACACAATACAGTTCCTTAAACTGAGATGAACTTTACTGCACTGGGCTAAATCAGGGTCACGCAGTGTTCCTTGGTAGTCTTAAACAAATCGACTTTGAAACAAACATAAAACTGGGAATTGGCTTTAAAAAAAAGAAGACACCTGTACCATGTCAGATATAGAGTTGAAATGTATTCCATTTTGGATTTGCATCCCAATTTTACACTTTAAATACATCACAGAATAGTGAAATACCACAAAACCGTACGGCGTAAAAAATACAGAATTTTCAGCGTTTTTGTTAAAAGAACATTTATTAATTAAGGAAAGGAAAATATGAATAACATTCCACCCAGGAGGCCACTAGAGGGGGATTTGCTCTTTTGACTGCAAAAGTAGAATGTTAAAAGATGATTTTATTTTGTTTGTTTTTATTGAAAAGGATCTTTAGGGGTGCCAATAATTAATCATTTTATTAGATTTTTTTATTACTTGTTAAACAAAGTCTCTTTCTCTGAGCAATTGTACTAGCTAGTGTAACATAATAACATTTGAACATGTTTGTGAGCAGACAATAGAACTCATTATTTGTATTATTTATTCAGTATTTATTTTTTTGCTCATCATTATCAAGGTGGCAAAAATTCTGGAGGTGACTGTAGGTGAGAGGTTAAAGTTCATGTACTCACAAGGTGTCCTGGGGGACCGGGTCGACCCTGAGGCCCTGGGGTTCCAGCATCACCCTGCAAGAGGTCAAAGGTTGCTCTCAGTTTGACACATATTGTGACAAAATCCTTCATTCAATTGGTGTTGTCATTAGAAATGGTTCTCATTCACTCATTCCATATGAACATCATTCAAACATCAAACAACATGAATTGAGCAGGTGCATGCAACATGTGGTTTGACTTGCCTCAAGTCCTGGTCTACCAGTTGACCCCGGTGGACCAACAGGCCCAGCATCACCCTGAAGAGAGGAGGAAGACAGAAGGAGAGGGGTGAGTAACAACATGCTAATAATCTGTATTGGTGTTCTGTATGGTAGCAGGCATCAGACAGACAAGCTGAAAAGAGTAGCGTGTGTGTGTGTGTGTGTGTGGTCAACTCACCTTCTGTCCAGGGAAGCCAACATGTCCATGCTTCCCTTTGAAACCCTGAGAGCAGAGGGATCAAAGATAAACAAAACAAACATCGCATCTCACACACAGCTTTCCACATCACAAAACACACAGTTTTCAAAACATATCACTTTGAAATCTTCACACTGATTTGAACACCTACCCTCTCAAAGGCCCCACACAGAAACACTGACATAGACAGAAAGTAGCATGATTGAAACAAAAGGCCCTCTTTCCTTTCCTCATTGTTTTGAACTGTGTGAGACATTTGTTTTACTTTGCAAAAACAATAAGGTATATTTATCATACCAAAAGTAAACATGGTGCAGAACAGATCAGCTGTGTCAGTCAGAACCCAATAGTTCTGGCCCACTTTCTTAGAGCAACTCATACCAGGAGGGCTGATAAGACCCCTGAACTCTTCCTATGGAAACATGGGCAGCTGATTGGCACATACAGTAAGCTCTGTGACATACGTGCCTAAACTGGTATGTGAGGTGACATCAGTGGGTGATGTTTGATCGATGAACAGATACAAGTCACCTGCTCCATTTGGGCTAATTGTGAATGTGGTGATTCACACACTGATGACAAGTCAGTGATGTCACATAAGTGATGTCACAGCAGTGACGTCTATCTAACAGTATGTGATATGAGACAAGGTCCCGGTTGGGGGGAGACGGGGTCCCTTTTTTCAGAAGGGGTAGAGGTCACTGAGATCATATGTGGGGTTCATGTAAAGGTCAAATGGCACTTACTGGCATTCCTTTATGTCCTGCCGCCCCTGGAAGCCCTGGCTCTCCCTGGGAGAGTGAGAAAGCGAGAGAGGGAGAGAAATAAAGAGAGGGAGAGAGAGCGAAAGAGGGGGGGTCAATTCAACATATCCATAGACTAACTATACTATCTACAGTATCATGTAGTATGTCTGAATCTTCTCTTACCCTCATCCCTGGTTTCCCATCTTTACCATCCAATCCCTCAAATCCAGGAGGTCCCTTTGGACACACAGGAAGGAAGGCAGTGAGGTGAGAGCATTCTTTAACTTTTTAAGGCTTGGGGGCAGTATTCGGAAGTTTGGATGAATGAGGTGCCCAAAGTAAACTGTCTGTTACTCAGGCCCAGAAGATGGGATATTTATATGCATGGTAGTATTGGATAGAAAACACTCTAAAGTTTCTAAAACTGTTAAAATAATATCTGTGAGTATAACAGAACTGATTTGGCACGTGAAACCCCGAGGACAATCCGTCCAGGATTCTTTTTTTGAGGTCATTGGACTTTTCAATGCTTTTCTATGGGAAAGTCTGCAGTTCCCCTGGCTTCCACTAGATGTCAAAAGTCTTTAGAAATTGTTTCATGCTTGTTTTTTGAAAAATTAAGAATTATTCGCATTGTTTCAAAGTGTCCCTCAGAAGGACTCTAGTCTTTTGGCGCACGTGAATGAGTGTGTGCTCCTCGTTCCTTTTCTCCGGTATTGAACACAGTATATTCAGTCTTAAATTTGATTGATTATTTACATATTAGGGTACTTGAGTTTGGATTAGAAATGTTGTTTGAATTGTTTGGGCGAAGTTTACAGGTAACCTTTTAGATTCCTTTGTAGGCATGTTGGAACAGGTGGATTTCTGAATCCAAATAAACTAACATTTCTGGGATATTAAGAAGGACTTTATCGAACAAATCGACCATTCATTGTGTAACTGGGACCCTTTGGATTGCAAAAAGAGGAAGATCTTCAAAGGTAAGTGAGTTTTGTGACACCTGTGCAGGTTATGAATTAATGTTAATGCAGGAAGTGGGTGAGGCGCTGTCCTCAGACAATCAAATGCTATGCTTTCGCCGTAAATCCTAAATTGGACAAAGCGGTTAGATTACCAAGATTCTAAGCTAAAGAATGGTGTATAACACCTGTATTTCTATGAATGTTTAATATTACTACTTTTGTATTTTGAATTTCACACTCTACAATTTCCCCAGATGTTGTCGAGGTGGGACGCTAGCGTCCCAATGATCCGGAGAAGTTAAAACCCATCGTCCATGAAATTTTCCAAAAATATATATCTCGTGATAACGTACACTGACGCACAGACACACTCACCTGCAAGCCAGGAGACCCAGAAGAACCTGGAGGTCCAGGTGGGCCCTGTGGACCTTGTGCTCCATCGTTACCCTGAGAGAGAGAGACACAGAGAGAGAGAGAAAGAGAGAGACAGAGCGAGAGAGAGAGAAAGACAGAGAGCGAGACACACGGAGGGAGAGAGACACAGAGAGAGAGAGAGAGAGACAGAGAGAGAGAAATAAATAACATTATCCTTACCATTAAATACAAACATAAATATTAAAAACGAGTATTATAAGCTGCTCTACCTTGTCAGCCTTGGGTCCAGGTGGTCCTTCTCTTCCTTGTTTCCCAGGGGGACCAGGGGGGCCCTACAAAGTTAACATTTAGTATCAAGAGGTAAGTGATGGGGCACATCACATGCCAATAGATATTTAACTTAGATATTTAACTAAGCCATGAAGTAAATGAGATGAATCTTTCACTTACCGGTGTCCCTGGGAAGCCTGGTTGCCCTTGGGAGCCCTACAAATAACGAGAGAACATATCGGTCTGTGTGTGTGTGTTGTTTGAACACAGCATTTGGAATGTACCGTACATTTCGAATACATATTTCATTGTAATATACCTGATCTCCTTTTGGTCCGCCGGACCCTGCCAGTCCAGCCTCTCCTTTGGGTCCCTGTGGACAAAGAGAGGAAATTATGCTTTTTAGTCCTAAAGATGCAGGTTATGGATGATAGGTTATAGGGACAAGGGATAAAGAAGTGGGTATAGAAGGGATGAGGGGATGAGGTTATGGATGATAAATTATAGGGACGAGGGATAAAGATGTGGGGAGGATATTATGGATGATAGGTTATAGGGACAAGGGATAAAGATGTGGGGATAGAGGGTATGAGGTTATGGATGATAGGTTATAGGGACGAGGGATGACGGGGATGAGGTTACGGACCGCGACTCCAGCCTGTCCCTGGTATCCTGGGTTGCCTGGTGGACCCTGCAGGAGACAGGAAGGGAGTGAGACATAAAGTAATGAAATAGAACCCAACAGATGTATAGTTATCAACTCACTATGTCATCTGCTACAGCTATTCTGTTCAAATGCCAGAGGTTTCTTAGACTATTCAAATGAGGGGAAAACACATCAATGTTCAATATATGACAACTGTGTATGCCAATGTTTACCGATTCTCCCTTCGTTCCTGCAGCCCCTGGGGTCCCCCGCTCACCTTTCAGGCCCTGTCAATCAATCAATCAATCAAGTCAAAATCCATCCATCCATCTATCCATCCATCTTTCCACCAATCAGCAAAGCAGCCAATATGTTCCCAATATGTTCATTCATGATAACGTGATGAAACAAGTTGTTGTGTCTTACAGGAAGTCCAGGGGGTCCCATAGAACCTGGGTATCCATTAGTCCCCGAAGAGCCCTGAGAGGGACCATAAAGATTTAGACATTAAAGTAAAAACATATCTTTATCTGTCATGTATTAAAATGTATCTGTCATGTATTGATGAGGAGAGATGTCACTCACCATTTCACCTTTAACACCTGGTGGTCCTGCTGCCCCTCTCTCACCTTGCTGACCCTGGGGAGAGAAGGGTAGAGGGAGAGAGGAGAGGTCAGAGGTATGTAGAGGGAGAAGAGAGGTATGGAGAGAGATGAGAGGAGAGGAGAGGAGAGGAGAAGAGAGGTATGAAGAGAGAGGAGAGGAGAGAGGTATGGAGAGAGAGGAGATGAGGAGAGAGGTATGGAGAGAGAGGAGAAGGTGAGGGAGAGAGGTATGGAGAGAAGGAGGTGAGGAGAGAGGTATGGAGAGAGAGGAGAAGGTAAGGGAGAGAGAGGAGATGAGGAGAGAGGTATGGAGAGAGAGGAGATGAGGAGAGAGGTATGGAGAGAGAGGAGAAGGTGAGGAGAGAGGTATGGAGAGAGAGGAGATGAGGAGAGAGGTATGGAGAGAGAGGAGATGAGGAGAGAGGTATGGAGAGAGAGGAGATGAGGAGAGAGGTATGGAGACAGAGGAGATGAGGAGAGAGGTATGGAGAGAGAGGAGGTGAGGAGAGAGGTATGGAGAGAGAGGAGATGAGGAGAGAGGTATGGAGAGAGAGGAGATGAGGAGAGAGGTATGGAGAGAGAGGAGAAGGTGAGTTAGAGAGATGAGGAAAAATTTGAGGAAAAGACAGATAATAATAAATGAGAGGGGAAAGAAAAGGAGAAAATGTCACTTGAAAAGAAAGACAAAATTAAGTGGAGTCTGGTGAGGGGAAGACGGCTCATAATAATGTCTGGAATGGAGCAAATGGAATGGCACATATTAACCATGTGTCCAGAATCTTTCTATCTGTCACCCTCCTCTCTCTGCCCCTTTCTATTTGTCATCCCCCTCTCTCAGCCCCTTCCTATCTGTCACCCCCTCTCTCAGCCCCTTTCTATCTGTCACCCCCTCTCTCAGCCCCTTTCTATCTGTCACCCCCTTTCTCAGCCCCTTTCTATTAGTCATCCCCCTCTCCCAGCCTCTTTCTATCTGTCACCCCCCTCTCTCAGCCCCTTTCTATCTGTCACCCCTTTCTCAGCCCTTTCTATTAGTCATCCCCCTCTCCCAGCCTCTTTCTATCTGTCACCCCCTCTCTCAGCCCCTTTGTATTTGTCATCCCCTCTCTCAGCCCCTTTCTATTTGTCATCCCCCTCTCTCAGCCCCTTTCTATTTGTCATCCCCCTCTCTCAGCCCCTTTCTATCTGTCACCCCCTCTCCCAGCCTCTTTATGTCTGTCACCCCCTCTCTCAGCCCCTTTCTATCTGTCACACCCCTCTCTCAGCCCCTTTCTATTTGTCATCCCCCTCTCTCAGCCCCTTTCTATTTGTCATCCCCCTCTCTCAGCCCCTTTCTATTTGTCATCCCCCTCTCTCAGCCCCTTTCTATCTGCCCCCTTTCTCAGCCCCTTTCTATTTGTCATCCCCCTCTCTCAGCCCCTTTCTATCTGTCACACCCCTCTCTCAGCATCTTTATGTCTGTCACACCCCTCTCTCAGCCCCTTTCTAATTGTCCACCCCCTCTCTCAGCCCTTTTCTATTTGTCATCCCCCTCTCTCAGCCCCTTTCTATTTGTCATCCCCCTCTCTCAGCCCCTTTCTATCTGTCACCCCCTCTCCCAGCATCTTTATGTCTGTCACCCCCTCTCTCAGCCCCTTTCTATCTGTCACACCCCTCTCTCAGCCCCTTTCTATCTGTCACTCCCCTCTCTCAGCCCCTTTCTATCTGTCACCCCCCTCTCCCAGCCTCTTTATGTCTGTCACCCCCTCTCCCAGCATCTTTATGTCTGTCACCCCCTCTCTCAGCCCCTTTCTATTTGTCATGCCCCTCTCTCAGCCCCTTTCTATCTGTCATCCCCCTCTCTCAGCCCCTTTCTATCTGCCCCCCTTTCTCAGCCCCTTTCTATTTGTCATCCCCCTCTCTCAGCCCCTTTCTATCTGCCCCCCTTCTCAGCCCCTTTCTATTTGTCATCCCCCTCTCTCAGCCCCTTTCTATCTGTCACCCCCTTTCTCAGCACCTTTCTATCTGTCACCCCCTCTCCCAGCCTCTTTATGTCTGTCACCCCCTCTCTCAGTCCCTTTCTATCTGTCACCCCCTCTCTCAGCCCCTTTCTATTTGTCACACCCCTCTCTCAGCCCCTTTCTATTTGTCATCCCCTCTCTCAGCCCCTTTCTATTTGTCATCCCCCTCTCTCAGTCCCTTTCTATCTGTCACCCCCTCTCTCAGCCCCTTTCTATCTGTCACCCCCTCTCTCAGCCCCTTTCTATTTGTCATCCCCCTCTCTCAGCCCCTTTCTATCTGTCATCCCCCTCTCTCAGCCCCTTTCTATCTGTCACCCCCTCTCAACCCCTTTCTATCTGTCATCCCCCTCTCTCAGCCCCTTTCTATCTGTCACTCCCCTCTCTCTGCCCCTTTCTATCTCTCACCCCCTCTCTCAGCCCCTTTCTATCTCTCACCCCCTCTCTCAGTCTCTTTATATCTGCCACCCCCCATTCTCAGCCCCTTTCTATCTGTCACCCCCCAGCCTCTCTCTATCTTCCTTCCTTCCATCTCTCTCTCTCCCTCTCCTATTCTCTAAGACTACTAACAGCATAAAGCCATTAAAATCCCTGTTATAGATTCAGTTGAATGTCTTATCAATGCAGCGGAGTTTCATTACGATGAAAAATCCATCTTTCACAGCTGGTACTATTTAATCAGATAAAATTCAACAGAACGGAGCGTGGCAGACACACACACACACACCCCTACTCCCCCCACCACCACCACCACACACACACATACACACACTTGGAATTAAACACTCCCTAACGTTTTAAAACAGATTCCTTGCTGGAATCAACCATTGCAACTTCCATTCTGCTAAAAGAATGGAATGACATCAGGGGGATTGGTGTGCTGTCTGCATGGCACTACCACTCTCCATCACTTTCACAGAGGAAATAATTGATGAACAGGCGAGACAATAGAATTGTCCTCATCTGAAATAACTTTCATTAAAAAGCTGGAGAGATGGAGATAGCAGGAAGATTCACGTTCAGTGGTGATGGTGTTTCAAAGTAGAAGAGAGATATGGAGAGAGAAAGAGTGAGAGAGAGACAGAGAGAAGTATGTAGTATAGGTGTAGTATAGGCAGGTGTAGTATAGGTGTAGTATGGGTAGGTGTAGTGTAGGTGGGGGTAGTATAGGTAGGTGTAGTAGAGGTAGGTGTAGTATAGGTAGGTGTAGTATAGGTGAATATAGGTGTAGTATAGGTGTAGCATAGATGTAGTATAGGTAGGTGTAGTGTAGGCAGGTGCAGTAAAGATAGTATAGGTGTAGTACTGGTGTAGTATATGTGCAGTATAAGTGTAGTATGTGTGTAGTATAGGTGTATCACATGTGTGGTATAGGTGTAGTATAGGTGTAGTATGGGTGTAGTATATGTGGATCATATGTGTGGTATAGGTGTAGTATAGGTGTAGTATGGGTGTAGTATATGTGTAGTATATGTATGATATATGTGTAGTATATGTGTGGTATAGGTGTAGTATAGGTGTAGTAAATGTGTAGTATATATGTGGTATAGGTGTAGCATAGGTGTAGTATAGGTGTGGTATAGGTGTAGTATAGGTGTAGTATGGGTGTAGTATATGTGTAGTATACACATGATATATGTGTAGTATATGTGTGGTATAGGTGTAGTATAGGTGTAGTAAATGTGTAGTATATATGTGGTATAGGTGTAGCATAGGTGTAGTATAGGTGTGGTATAGGTGTAGTATAGGTGTAGTATGGGTGTAGTATATGTGTAGTATACGCATGATATATGTGTGGTATAGGTGTGGTATAGGTGTAGTATAGGTGTAGTATGGGTGTAGTATAGGTGTAGTATATGTGTAGTATATGTGTAGTATAGGTGTAGTAAGGTGTAGTATATGTGTAGTATAGGTGTAGTATATGTGTAGTATAGATGTAGTATAGGTGTAGTATAGGTGTAGTATAGGTGTAGTATATGTATAGTATATGTGTAGTATATGTGTAGTATAGGTGTAGTATAGGTGTAGTATATGTGTAGTATAGATGTAGTATAGGTGTAGTATATGTGTAGTATAGATGTAGTATAGGTGTAGTATATGTGTAGTATAGGTGTAGTATAGGTGTAGTATAGGTGTAGTATATGTGTAGTATAGGTGTAGGATATGTGTAGTATAGGTGTAGTATAGGTGTAGTATAGGTGTAGTAAATGTGTAGTATAGGTGTAGTATAGGTGTAGTATATGTGTAGTATAGGTGTAGTATAGGTGTAGGATATGTGTAGTATAGGTGTAGTATAGGTGTAGGATATGTGTAGTATAGGTGTAGGATATGTGTAGTATAGGTGTAGTATAGGTGTAGTATAGGTGTAGTAAATGTGTAGTATAGGTGTAGTATAGGTGTAGTATATGTGTAGTATAGGTGTAGTATAGGTGCAGGATATGTGTAGTATAGGTGTAGTATAGGTGTAGTAAATGTGTAGTATATGTGTAGTATAGGTGTAGTATGGGTGTAGGATATGTGTAGTATAGGTGTAGGATATGTGTAGTATAGGTGTAGTATAGGTGTAGGGTATGTGTAGTATAGGTGTAGTATAGGTGTAGTATGGGTGTAGTATGGGTGTAGGATATGTGTAGTATAGGTGTAGGATATGTGTAGTATAGGTGTAGTATATGTGTAGTATAGATGTAGTATAGGTGTAGTATAGGTGTAGTATAGGTGTAGTAAATGTGTAGTATAGGTGTAGTATATGTGTAGTATAGGTGTAGTATAGGTGTAGGATATGTGTAGTATAGGTGTAGTATAGGTGTAGTATAGGTGTAGTATAGGTGTAGTAAATGTGTAGTATAGGTGTAGTATAGGTGTAGTATATGTGTAGTATAGGTGTAGTTTAGGTGTAGGATATGTGTAGTATAGGTGTAGTATAGGTGTAGGATATGTGTAGTATAGGTGTAGGATATGTGTAGTATAGGTGTAGTATAGGTGTAGTATAGGTGTAGTATAGGTGTAGTAAATGTGTAGTATAGGTGTAGTATTAGTGTAGTATATGTGTAGTATAGGTGTGGTATAGGTGCATGATATGTGTAGTATAGGTGTAGTATAGGTGTAGTAAATGTGTAGTATAGGTGTAGTATATGCGTAGTATATGTGTAGTATAGGTGTAGTATGGGTGTAGGATATGTGTAGTATAGGTGTAGGATATGTGTAGTATAGGTGTAGTATAGGTGTAGGATATGTGTAGTAAATGTGTAGTATAGGTGTAGTATGGGTGTAGTATGGGTGTAAGATATGTGTAGTATAGGTGTAGGATATGTGTAGTATAGGTGTAGTATAGGTGTAGTATATGTGTAGTATAGGTGTAGTATAGGTGTAGTAAATGTGTAGTATATGTGTAGTATATGTGTAGTATAGGTGTAGTATAGGTGTAGGATATGTGTAGTATAGGTGTAGTATAGGTGTAGTATAGGTGTAGTATAGGTGTAGTAAATGTGTAGTATAGGTGTTGTATAGGTGTAGGATATGTGTAGTATAGGTGTAGTATAGGTGTAGGATATGTGTAGTATAGGTGTAGGATATGTGTAGTATAGGTGTAGTATAGGTGTAGTATAGGTGTAGTAAATGTGTAGTATAGGTGTAGTATAGGTGTAGTATATGTGTAGTATAGGTGTAGTATAGGTGCATGATATGTGTAGTATAGGTGTAGTATAGGTGTAGTAAATGTGTAGTATAGGTGTAGTATATGTGTAGTATATGTGTAGTATAGGTGTAGTATGGGTGTAGGATATGTGTAGTATAGGTGTAGGATATGTGTAGTATAGGTGTAGTATAGGTGTAGGATATGTGTAGTATAGGTGTAGTATAGGTGTAGTATGGGTGTAGTATGGGTGTAGGATATGTGTAGTATAGGTGTAGGATATGTGTAGGATATGTGTAGTATAGGTGTAGGTTAAGCATTTCAAACATGATGGTACAAAAAACATTTTCCCCCCGTTGTATTATCTTTTACCATCCTATAGTCATAGTATAGGTAGGTGCTGTATAGGTGAATATAGTCATAGTATAGGTAGGTGTAGTATAGGTTTAGTATAGGTAGGTGTGGTCTAGGTGTAGTATAGTTAGCTGTAGCATAGGTGTAGTAGAGATGAATATAGGTGTAGTATAGGTAGATGCAGTATAGGTGCAGTATAGGTAGGTGTAGTATAGGTGAATATAGGTGTAGTATAGTTGCAGTACACTGTATGTGTAGTATAGGTGTAGTATAGGTAGATGCAGGATAGGTGCAGTATAGGTAGGTGCAGTATAGGTGAATATAGGTGTAGTATAGTTGCAGTACACTGTATGTGTAGTATAGGTATAGTGTATGTGTAGTATATGTATAGTAGCGATGTAGTATAAACATAGTATATGTGTAGTATAGGTGTGGTAAACTGCATGTGCAGTATCGGTGTAGTATTGGTGTAGTCGAGGTGTAGTATACTTTATGTGTAGTATAGGTTTAGCATTTTTGTTGTATAGGTGTAGTATATGTGTAGTATATTTGTGGTATTGGTATATTACAGACGTAGTAAATGTGTAGCATATGTGTAGTGGAGGTGTAGTGATGGTGTAGTATCAGTGTAGTATATGTGCAGTATAGATACGTGAAGTATAGGTGTAGTATAGGTGCAATTTACATCTAGTGTAAGTCTAGTATAGGTGTAGTATATGTGCAGTATACTCTATGTGCAGTATAAGTGTAGTGTTGGTGTTGTATAGGTGTAGTGTATGTATAGTAAACTCACAGGTAGTCCAGATGAGCCTTGAGGACCAGGAAAACCAGGAGGACCCTGTAGAGGAGAAACAGGCAATGAGATGGGCATCTAAAACAACGGTTCTGAGTTCTGATATGTTACCCATTAGGGTTGTAGACACTGGATTGCTCCTCCAATCAAAAACGGATACTAATGCTAAAGGGATCAAAGCTGGGACCGAGAGACTCCAAAACCGTTTCTATCTTAAGACCATCATAATCCCCGAGCTGACAAGGTACAAATCTGTCTTTCTGCCCCTGAACAGGCAGTTAACCCACTGTTCCTAGGCCGTCATTGAAAATAAGAATTTGTTCTTAAATGACTTGCCTAGTAAAATAAAGGTAAAATAAAAAAAAATAAAAATAAAAATAGTCGGCCTCCACCCACTACCCTGCCCTGAATTTAGTCACTTTCACTAGCCGGGTACTAACAGGTTACTCAACCTTGCACCTTAGAGGCTGATTGATACCTTACGTACATCGATATGGAATCACTGGTCACTTTACATAATGTTTACATACTGTTTTACTCATTTAACATGTATATACTGTAATCTACTGTATCCTACTGTATTCTAGTCAATGCAACTCCGACATTGCTTGTCCTAATATTTCAATATTTCTTAATTCCATTCTTTTACTTTGTGATTTGTGTGTATTGTTGTGAATTGTTAGATACTCCTGCACTGTTGGAGCTAGGAACACAAGCATTTCACTACACCCACAATAACATCTGATAAATATGTGTATGTGACCAATAAATTGTATTTGATTTACTTTGGACACTATAGCTAAAGGGATAATATCGCTAAAGGGATACTATAGTTAAAGGGATACTATAGCTAAAGGGATACTATAGTTAAAGGGATACTATAGTTAAAGGGATACTATAGTTAAAGGATACTATAGCTAAAGGATACTATAGTTAAAGGGATACTATAGTTAAAGGGATACTATAGTTAAAGGGATACTATAGCTAAAGGATACTATAGCTAAAGGGATACTATAGTTAAAGGATACTATAGTTAAAGGATACTATAGTTAAAGGGATACTATAGTTAAAGGGATACTATAGCTAAAGGGATACTATAGTTAAAGGGATACTATAGCTAAAGGGATACTATAGTTAAAGGGATACTATAGCTAAAGGATACTATAGTTAAAGGATACTATAGCTAAAGGGATACTATAGTTAAAGGGATACTATAGCTAAAGGGATACTATAGCTAAAGGGATACTATAGTTAAAGGGATACTATAGCTAAAGGGATACTATAGTTAAAGGGATACTATAGTTAAAGGGATACTATAGTTAAAGGATACTATAGCTAAAGGATACTATAGCTAAAGGGATACTATAGCTAAAGGGATACTATAGTTAAAGGGATACTATAGTTAAAGGGATACTATAGCTAAAGGGATACTATAGTTAAAGGGATACTATAGTTAAAGGGATAATATAGCTAAAGGGATACTATAGTTAAAGGGATACTATAGCTAAAGGGATACTATAGTTAAAGGGATACTATAGCTAAAGGGATACTATAGTTAAAGGGATACTATAGCTAAAGGCATACTATAGTTAAAGGATACTATAGTTAAAGGGATACTATAGTTAAAGGGATACTATAGTTAAAGGGATACTATAGTTAAAGGATAATATAGCTAAAGGGATACTATAGCTAAAGGGATACTATAGCTAAAGGGATACTATAGCTAAAGGATACTATAGCTAAAGGATACTATAGTTAAAGGATACTATAGCTAAAGGATACTATAGCTAAAGGGATACTATAGCTAAAGGGATACTATAGTTAAAGGGATACTATAGCTAAAGGGATACTATAGCTAAAGGGATACTATAGTTAAAGGGATACTATAGCTAAAGGATACTATAGTTAAAGGAATACTATAGTTAAAGGGATACTATAGCTAAAGGGATACTATAGCTAAAGGGATACTATAGTTAAAGGGATAATATAGTTAAAGGGATACTATATTTAAAGGGATACTATAGTTAAAGGGATACTATAGTTAAAGGATACTATAGTTAAAGGATACTATAGTTAAAGGGATACTATAGTTAAAGGGATACTATAGCTAAAGGGATACTATAGTTAAAGGGATACTATAGCTAAAGGATACTATAGTTAAAGGGATACTATAGTTAAAGGGATACTATAGTTAAAGGATACTATAGTTAAAGGGATACTATAGTTAAAGGGATACTATAGCTAAAGGGATACTATAGCTAAAGGATACTGTAGCTAAAGGATACTATAGCTAAAGGATACTATAGCTAAAGGATACTATAGCTAAAGGATACTATAGCTAAAGGATACTATAGTTAAAGGATACTATAGTTAAAGGGATACTATATTTAAAGGGATACTATAGCTAAAGGATACTATAGCTAAAGGATACTATAGCTAAAGGATACTATAGTTAAAGGGATACTATATTTAAAGGGATACTATAGCTAAAGGATACTATAGCTAAAGGATACTATAGTTAAAGGATACTATAGGTAAAGGGATACTATAATTAAAGGGATACTATAGCTAAAGGATACTATAGTTAAAGGGATACTATATTTAAAGGGATACTATAGCTAAAGGATACTATAGCTAAAGGATACTATAGTTAAAGGATACTATAGGTAAAGGGATACTATAATTAGAGGGATACTATAGCTAAAGGATACTATAGTTAAAGGATACTATAGCTAAAGGGATACTATAGCTAAAGGGATACTATAGCTAAAGGATACTATAGCTAAAGGGATACTATAGCTAATGGGATACTATAGCTAAAGGATACTATAGCTAAAGGGATACTATAGCTAAAGGGATACTATAGTTAAAGGGATACTATAGCTAAAGGATACTATAGTTAAAGGGATACTATATTTAAAGGGATACTATAGCTAAAGGATACTATAGTTAAAGGATACTATAGTTAAAGGATACTATAGTTAAAGGATACTATAGCTGAAGGATAGTATAGTTAAAGGGATACTATATTTAAAGGGATAATATTGCTAAAGGAAACTATAGTTAAAGGATACTATAGTTAAAGGATACTATAGTTAAAGGATACTATAGCTAAAGGATAGTATAGTTAAAGGGATACTATATTTAAAGGGATACTATTGCTAAAGGATAGTATAGCTAAAAGGATACTTATGGAAATAGTTAACGATTGATTAAATGACATCAATAACTATGTAGTTCTAGGACACGCCACTAGAGGGCTGTATGACATCACGTGTATAGTATCAACATGAAGTTCCTTCGTTCTGCTTGATCCCTCAATGATGAAGCTTTACAAGACACACAGGCAACGTAAACACTGTGGCCCTGATCCAACACTGTGGAAATGCAGCCATCCTACTTGAAAATGTGTCTCTGACCTTGCATCCTTTTACTCCCTCCCTCACCGACTCTTCTCTCCCCCTCTGATCCCCCCCCTCTCCCGAATCACTGTTCTGAACATGACTGGATCGGTGAAAGCTATATACATGATGCCTTGCTTTCACCTATCCCATCGTGTTTGATACTTCCTGGATAGCTGCATCAGTGCCATTTTCTTTCTCTTTTTGGGATAGGATGTTGTACTGTGGCTCAAAATACAGTTGTTCCAGGTGTCACTAATCTCTTGGCTACTTGGGCGGCAGGTATCCCAGCAGTAAGAGAGTTGGGCCAGTAGCCAAAAGGTCGCTGGGGTGAATACCTGAGCCGACAGGGTGAAAAATCTAGCGATGTGCCCTTGAGCAAGGCACTTAACCCTAATTTGCTCCAGGGGTGCTGTACACTACGGCTTACCCTGTAAGACAACACATTTCACTGCATTTATATGACAACAGTCTATTATTGTATATGGTCAGCTGATAGACACCTAGTTCTTCTTACAGACACCATGCTTTGACTCTGTTGTGCTGGCTTATAATGTCTCTACTAAACCCTTATGAAGTGTTATAATGCCCTGCAATCTCTCGTGTAGAACTCACCATATTCCCTGGTACACCAGCTTGTCCCCTTTGCCCCTGAGGACCCTGGGAAATATAGGCAGAAAGGTACTTTATGTTAGAGATTCAACACACCATAACAACGCTACTCGCTATATTTCACCACTTACACACACACACACACACACACACACACACATACACACACACACACATACACACACACACACACACTTACCGTCTCCCCCCTTATTCCAGGTAATCCTGGTGTTCCTGGGTGGCCTGGTGATCCTGGACCGGAGCAGCCTCCATTAGCTCCATTGGTGATAGAGGTGGTCTACATAGACGAGAGGATGAACCAATTATTCAGAGTGTGTGTCTGTGAGTTGCGTGTGTTGTGGGTGTGCGTCTGTCTGTGAGTTGTGTGTGTGTGTTGCGTGTGTTGTGGGTGTGTGTGTGTGTGAGTTGCGTGTGTTGTGGGTGTGTGTGTGTGTGTGTGTGAGTTGCGTGTGTTGTGGGTGTGTGTGAGTGTGTGAGTTGCGTGTGTTGTGGGTGTGTGTGTGTGTGAGTTGCATGTGTTGTGGGTGTGTGTGTGTGAGTTGCGTGTGTTGTGTGTGTGTGTGTGTGTGAGTTGCGTGTGTTGTGGGTGTGTGTGTGTGTGTGTGAGTTGCGTGTGTTGTGGGTGTGTGTGTGTGTGTGTAAGTTGCGTGTGTTGTGGGTGTGTGTGTGTGAGTTGCGTGTGTTGTGGGTGTGTGTGTGTGTGTGAGTTGCGTGTGTTGTGGGTGTGCGTCTGTCTGTGAGTTGTGTGTGTGTGTTGCGTGTGTTGTGGGTGTGTGTGTGTGTGAGTTGCGTGTGTTGTGGGTGTGTGTGTGTGTGTGAGTTGCGTGTGTTGTGGGTGTGTGTGAGTGTGTGAGTTGCGTGTGTTGTGGGTGTGTGTGTGTGTGAGTTGCATGTGTTGTGGGTGTGTGTGTGTGAGTTGCGTGTGTGTGTGTGTGTGTGTGTGAGTTGCGTGTGTTGTGGGTGTGTGTGTGTGTGTGTGAGTTGCGTGTGTTGTGGGTGTGTGTGTGTGTGTGTAAGTTGCGTGTGTTGTGGGTGTGTGTGTGTGAGTTGCGTGTGTTGTGGGTGTGTGTGTGTGTGTGAGTTGCGTGTGTTGTGGGTGTGTGTGTGTGTAAGTTGTGTGTGTTGTGGGTGTGTGTGTGTGAGTTGCATGTGTTGTGGGTGTGTGTGAGTGTGTGAGTTGCGTGTGTTGTGGGTGTGTGTGTGTGTGAGTGTGAGTTGCATGTGTTGTGTGTGTGTGTGTGTGTGAGTTGCGTGTGTTGTGGGTGTGTGTGTGTGTGTGAGTTGCGTGTGTTGTGGGTGTGTGTGTTGTGTGAGTTGCGTGTGTTGTGGGTGTGTGTGTGTGTGTGAGTTGCATGTGTTGTGGGTGTGTGTGTGTGTGTGAGTTGCATGTGTTGTGGGTGTGTGTGTGTGAGTTGCGTGTGTTGTGGGTGTGTGTGTGTGTGAGTTGCGTGTGTTGTGGGTGTGTGTGTGTGTGAGTTGCGTGTGTTGTGGGTGTGTGTGTGTGTGTGTGTGTGAGTTGCGTGTGTTGTGGGTGTGTGTGTGTGTGTGTGTGTGTGTGTGAGTTGCGTGTGTTGTGGGAGTGTGTGTGTGTGAGTTGCGTGTGTTGTGGGTGTGTGAATGTAAGAGTTAGAGACAGTGTGGACATACAGGCGCCTGTGCAGCCTCCTGGCTCTGCAGTCTTTGGTGTCTGAAACACTGCAACACACAGAGAGGCCATGAGTACGACGGATTGGACGATGGATTGACACTCTACTTCCTGAATTGACTGGAACTGACAGCAGGTAAGAATAATCATGTTAAATTTCCAGGACAAAAGTGTATACACCCCTAATCACCTCACCCCCGTCCCCCCACCCCCATGCTCCATTCCCCCTGCTTCTCACCCTCTCACAGCCGTCAGGGGCGTGGCCTATGTCCGGCTTGCCCTCGTCTCCTTTCTCTCCCTTGGTGCCAACCATGCCTGGTACCCCAGGCAAGCCCATGGAACAGTCCTCACACACCTCCTGCAGCAGAAGACATACACACACAGACAGACACACACACACACACACACACACAGACACACACAGACACACACACACACACACACACACACACACACACACACAGACACAGACACACATGCACACACACACACACAGACACACACACAGACACACACACACGCACACACACACACGCACACACACAATTTATAACATGACATGTGTGCTGAATGTACACTGCATGGACATAGTTCATAGACATTTGAGTTATTTTTTATCACATTAGTACAGCTCATGCATATCAATCCAAGAGCAACACTATAAAAGTGTCTAACTTCCAGAGTGCACCTCTCTACCTCCTCTCTTACCTCTCCTCGACTGGGGTCCTGGTCCTGAGGCAGTCTCAGATGCTGAGGGAGGGAAGGGGGAGGGGGCTATGAAAGGGGGAGAGTCAGTGAGAGAGGTGGAGAGGAGGGGTAGAGGAGAGTCAGTGAGAAAGGGGAGCGGAGAGTCAATGAGAGAGGGGAGATCAGAGGGGTAGAGGAGAGTCAGTGAGAAAGGGGGAGAGGAGAGTCAGTGAGAAAGGGGGAGCGGAGAGTCAATGAGAGAGGGGAGATCAGAGGGGTAGAGGAGAGTCAGTGAGAAAGGGGGAGCGGAGAGTCAATGAGAGAGGGGAGATCAGAGGGGTAGAGGAGAGTCAGTGAGAAAGGGGGAGAGGAGAGTCAGTGAGAAAGGGGGAGCGGAGAGTCAATGAGAGAGGGAGATCAGAGGGGTAGAGGAGAGTCAGTGAGAAAGGGGGAGAGGAGGGGGAGAGGAGAGTCAGTGAGAAAGGGGGAGAGGAGAGTCAGTGAGAAAGGGGGAGCGGAGAGTCAATGAGAGAGGGGAGATCAGAGGGGTAGAGGAGAGTCAGTGAGTTAGGGGGAGAGGAGAGTCAGTGAGAAAGGGGGAGAGGAGGGGGAGAGGAGAGTCAGTGAGAAAGGAGGGGAGAGGAGGGGGGAGAGGAGAGTCAGTGAGAAAGGGGGAGAGGGGGAGAGGAGGGGGAGAGGAGAGTCAGTGAGAAAGGGGGAGATGAGGGGGAGAGGAGAGTCAGTGAGAAAGGGGGAGAGGAGAGTCAATGAGAGAGGGGTGGATCAAAGGGGTAGAGGAGAGTCAGTGAGAGAGGGGGATCAGAGGGGTAGAGGAGAGTCAGTGAGAGAGGGGGGGATCAGAGGGGTAGAGGAGAGTCAGTGAGAGAGGGGGATCAGAGGGGGAATGGAGAGTCAGTGAGAGAGGGGGATCATAGGGGTAGAGGAGAGTCAGTGAGAGAGGGGGAGAGGAGAGTCAGTGAGAGAGGGGGATCAGAGGGGGAGAGGAGAGTCAGTGAGAGAGGGGGAATCAGAGGGGTAGAGGAGAGTCAGTGAGAGAGGGGGATCAGAGGGGGAATGGAGAGTCAGTGAGAGAGGGGGTCAGAGGGGGAGAGGAGAGTCAGTGAGAGAGGGGGATCAGAGGGGGAATGGAGAGTCAGTGAGAGAGGGGGTCAGAGGGGTAGAGGAGAGTCAGTGAGAGAGGTGGGGGATCAGAGGGGAGAGAATAGTCAGTGAGAGGGGGATCAGAGGGGAGAGGAGAGTCAGTGAGAGAGGGGGGGATCAGAGAGGGAGAGAATAGTCAGTAAGGGAGGGGGTAAAAGGATGCAAGCAGAAGTTGCCCTTAGGCACCGATCTAGGATCAGTTATCCTCCCCAAATCCTAACCTTAATCACTAAGGAGGGGCCAATGCAAAACTGATCTTAGATCAGCGTCTAGATCAGCGTCATCCTTCTACAGTAAAAATGTTGGGGTGGTATACAACTATAACGTATACGTACAATTTATTTCTGCACATTGATTGATGCAACACAGTGCAAAGTGGTGCACTGCATTACAGAGCAAACAGTGTGGAACTGCAGTACAGTGTTGAACTGCAGTACAGTGTTGAACTGCAGTACAGTTCAAAGTGTTGAACTGCAGTAGAGTGTTGAACTGCAGTACAGTGTTGAACTGCAGTAGAGTGTTGAACTGCAGTACAGTGTTGAACTGCAGTACAGTGATGAACTGCAGTAAAGTGTTGAATTGCAGTAGAGTGTTGAACTGAAGTACAGTGCAAAGTGTTGAACTGAAGTATAGTGTTGAACTGCAGTACAGTGTTGAACTGCAATACAGTGCAAAGTGTTGAACTGAAGTATAGTGTTGAACTGCAGTACAGTGTTGAACTGAAGTACAGTGCAAAGTGTTGAACTACAGTACAGTGCAAAGTGTTGAACTGCAGTACAGTTCAAAGTGTTGATCTGCAGTACAGTTCAAAGTGTTGATCTGCAGTACAGTTCAAAGTGTTGATCTGCAGTACAGTGCAAAGTGTTGATCTGCAGTACAGTGTTGATCTGCAGTACAGTGCAAAGTGTTGATCTGCAGTACAGTGCAAAGTGTTGAACTACAGTACAGTGCAAAGTGTTGAACTGCAGTACAGTTCAAAGTGCTGATCTGCAGTACAGTTCAAAGTGTTGATCTGCAGTACAGTTCAAAGTGTTGATCTGCAGTACAGTTCAAAGTGTTGATCTGCAGTACAGTGCAAAGTGTTGAACTACAGTACAGTGCAAAGTGTTGAACTGCAGTACAGTTCAAAGTGTTGATCTGCAGTACAGTTCAAAGTGTTGATCTGCAGTACAGTTCAAAGTGTTGATCTGCAGTACAGTGCAAAGTGTTGATCTGCAGTACAGTGTTGATCTGCAGTACAGTGCAAAGTGTTGATCTGCAGTGCAGTGCAAAGTGTTGATCTGCAGTACAGTGCAAAGTGTTGATCTGCAGTACAGTGCAAAGTGTTGACCTGCAGTACAGTGCAAAGTGTTGATCTGCAGTACAGTGTTGAACTGCATCACAGTGCAAACAGTGTTGAACTGCAACACAGTCCAAAGTGTTGAACTGCAGTACAGTGTTAAACTGCAGAACAGTGTTAAACTGCAGTACAGTGTTAAACTGCAGTACAGTGTTAAACTGCAGTACAGTGTTAAACTGCAGTACAGTGTTGAACTGCAGTACAGTGTTAAACTGCAGTACAGTCCAAAGTGTTGAACTGCAACACAGTCCAAAGTGTTGAACTGCAGTACAGTGTTAAACTGCAGTACAGTGTTAAACTGCAGTACAGTGTTAAACTGCAGTACAGTCCAAAGTGTTGAACTGCAGTACAGTGTTAAACTGCAGTACAGTCCAAAGTGTTGAACTGCAGTACAGTCCAAAGTGTTAAACTGCAGTACAGTGTTGAACTGCAGTACAGTCCAAAGTGTTGAACTGCAGTACAGTTCAAAGTGTTGAACTGCAGTACAGTTCAAAGTGTTGATCTGCAGTACAGTGTTGAACTGCAGTACAGTCCAAAGTGTTGAACTGCAGTACAGTCCAAAGTGTTGATCTGCAGTACAGTCCAAAGTGTTGATCTGCAGTACAGTCCAAAGTGTTGAACTGCAGTACAGTGCAAAGTGTTGAACTACAGTACAGTGTTGATCTGCAGTACAGTCCAAAGTGTTGATCTGCAGTACAGTCCAAAGTGTTGAACTGCAGTACAGTCCAAAGTGTTAAACTGCAGTACAGTCCAAAGTGTTG
>NC_056459.1:26455499-26460499 GCF_018296145.1 Oncorhynchus tshawytscha
CAGGGGGTGCCGGTACAGAGTCAATGTGGGGGGCACCGGTTAGTCGAGGTAATTGAGGAAATATATACATGTAGGTAGAGTTAAAGTGACTATGCATAGATAACAAACAGAGAGGAGAAGCAGCATAAAAGAAGCGGGCAATGCAAATAGTCTGGGTAGCCATTTGATTAGCTATTCAAGAGTCTTATGGATTGGGGGTAGAAGCTGTTAAGAAGCCATTTGGATCTAGATTTGGTGTTCCGGTTTTGCTTGCCGTGCTTTGGCACAAAGAACAGTCTATGACTAGGCTGGCTGGAGTCTTCGACAATTTTTAGGGCCTTCCACTGACACCGCCTGGTATAGAGGTCCTGGATGGCAAGAAGTTTGGCCACAGTGATGTACTGGACCGTACGCACAACTCTCTGTAGTGCCTTGCGGTCGAAGGCCGAGCAGTTGCCATACCAGGCAGTGATGCAACCAGTCAGGATGCTCTCGATGGTTCAGCCGTAGAACTGTTTGAGGATCTGATCTGCTTGGACCCCAATAGTTTGTTGGTGATGTGGACACCAAGAAACTTGAAGATCTCAACCTCCTCCACTACAGCCCCATCGATGAGAATGGGGGCGAGCTCGGTCCTCCTTTTCCTGTAGTCCACAATCGTCTCCTTTGTCTTGATCACGTTGAGGTTAGGTCAGGTCTCTGACCTCCTCCCTATAGGCTGTCTCATCGTTGTCAGTGATCAGGCCTACCACTGTTGTGTGATTGGCAAAGTTAATGATGGTGTTGGAGTCGTGCCTGGCCATGCAGTCATGAATGAACAGGGAGTACAGGAGGGGGCTGAGCATGTGTTGTTACCTACCCTTACCACCTGGGTGCGGCCCTTCAGGAAGTCCAGGATCCAGTTGCAGAGGGAGGTGTTTAGTTCCAGGGTTCTTAGCTTAGTGATGAACTTTGAGGGTACTATGGTGTTGAATACTGAGTATAGTCAATGAAAAGCATTCTCACGTATGTGTTCCTTTTCTCCAGGTGGGAAGGGACAGTGTGGAGTGCAATAGAAATTGCATCACCTGTGGATCTGTTGGGGCAGTATGCAAATTTGAGTGTGTCTAGGGATAATGGTGTTGATGTGAGCCGTGACCAGCCTTTCAAAGCACTTCATGGCTACAGACGTGAGTGCTAGTGGTCGGTAGTCATTAAGGCAGGGGCGGCAGGGTAGCCTAGGGGTTAGAGCATTGGACTAGTTACCAAAAGGTTGCAAGTTCAAATCCCGAGCTGACAAGGTACGAAAACGGTCGTTCTGCCCCTGAACAGGCAGTTAACCCACTGTTTCTAAACCGTCATTGAAAATAAGAATTTCTTCTTAACTGACTTGCCTGATGAGTGTGGAAGCATTTACCTTTTATTTTAATGGTCAGATTTGCCAAATGGAGGGAATCTTTGTGCTTTGTTTGCGTCTTTGTGTGTAGAGTAAAGGAGGTCTAGAGTTTTTCCCCTCTGGTTGCACATTTAACATGCTAGTAGAAATGAGGAAAGATGGATTTAAGTTTCTCTGCATTCAAGTCCCCGGGCACTAGGAGCGCCACCTCTGGATGAGAGTTTTCCTTTTTGTTTATGGCCGTATACAGCTCATTCAGTGCGGTCTTAGTGCCAGAATCATTTTCTGGTAGTAAATAGACAGTTACGAAGAATCTAGATGAAAGCTCTCTTGCTAAACAGTGTGGTCCACAGCTTATCATGAGATACTGTACCTCAGGTGAGCAAAACCTTGAGGCTTCCTTAGATTTCGTGCACCAGATATTGTTTACAAATATACATAAACTGCCACACTTACTCATTCAAGGGTCTTTCTTTCTTTTTTTTTCTTTTTTCTACATTGTAAAATAATAGTGAAGACATCAAAACTATGAAATAACTCATATGGAATCATGTAGTAACCAAAAAAGTGTTTTAGATTCTTTAAAGTAGCCACCCTTTTCTTGATGACAGCTTTGCACACTCCTGGCATTCTCTCAACCATCTTCACCTGTAACGCTTTTCCAACAGTCTTGAAGGAGTTCCCACATATGCTGAGCACTTGTTGGCTGCTTTTCCTTCACTCTGTGGTCCAACTCATCCCAAACCATCTCAATTGGGTTGAGGTCAGGTGATTGTGGAGGCCAGGTCATCTGATGCAGAACTCCATCACTCTTCCTTCTTGGTCAAATAGCCCATAGACAGCCTGAATGTATGCTGGGTCAGTGTCCTGTTGAAAAACAAATGATAGTCCCACTAAGCGCAAAGCAGGTGGGAAGGTGTATCAATGCAGAATGCTGTGGTAGCTATGCTGGTTAAGTGTGCCTTGAATTCTAAATAAATCACTGACAGTGTCACCAGCAAAGCACCCCCACACTATCACACCTCCTCCTCTATGCTTCACAATGGGAACCACACATCCAGAGATCATCCGTTCACCTACTCCGAGTCTCACAAATACAGGGCGGTTGAAACAAAAAATCTCAAATTTGTACTCATCAGACAAAAGGACAGATTTCCACCGGTCTAATGTCCATTGCTCGTGTTTCTTGGCCCATGCAAGTCTGGAGCGGGTCGAAAGCTTGAAGTTCCTCGGTGTCCACATCACTAAGGACCTATCATGTTCCAAACACACCAACACAGTTGTGAAGAGGGCACGATAAAGCCTCTTCTCCCTCAGTAGGCTGAAAAGATTTGCCATGGGCCCTTAGCTCGTCAAACATGTATACAGCTGCACAATCGAGAGCATTTTGACTGGCTGCATCACCCCTTGGTATGGCAACTGGTATGGCAACTGGTATGGCAACTGGTATGGCAACTGGTATGGCAACTGGTATGGCAACTGCTTGGCATTAGACTGCAAGGCGCTACAGGTGTGTGTCTTACGGCCCAGTACATTTCTGGGGACGAGCTCCCTGTCATCCAGGACCTCTATACCAGGCAGTGTCAAAGGTTGGCCCACATTTTTTTCCAAAGACTCCAGCCACCCAAGCCACAGACTCTCTGCTACCGTGTGGCAAGTGGTACCAATGCACCAAATCTGGATCCAACAGGACCCTGAACAGCTTCTACCCCCTAAGACTTCAAAACAAGACTGCTAAATATCTTGGCAAATGGCTACCCAGAATACAAGCATTGACCCACTGACTCTCTTGCACTGACTCTATTGCACACACACTGGACTCTACCCACACACTGACACATATAGTTGAAGTCGGAAGTTTACATACACCTTAGCCAAATACATTTAAGCTCAGTTTTTCACAATTCCTGACATTTAATCCTAGTAGCAATGTCTTAGGTCAGTTAGGATCACCACTTTATTCTAAGAATGTGAAATGTCAGAATAACAGTAGAGAGAATGATTTATTTCAGCTTTCATCACATTCCCAGTGGGTCAGAAGTTTACATAAACAAGACTGCTAAATTGGTATTTGGTAACATTGCCTTTAAATTGTTAAACTTAGGTCAAACGTTTTGGGTAGCCTTCCACAAGCTTCCCACAATAAGCTGGGTGAATTTAGGCCCATTCCTCCTGACAGAGCTGGTGTAACTGAGTCAGGTTTGTATAGACCTCTTTGCTCGCACATGCTTTTTCAGTTCTGCCCACACATTTTCTATATGATTGAGGTCAGGGCTTTGTGATGGCCACTCCAATACCTTGACTTTCTTGTCCTTAAGCAATTTTGCCACAACTTTGGAAGATGCTAGGGGTCATTGTCCATTTGGAAGACCCATTTGAGGCCAAGCTTTCACTTCCTGACTGATGTCTTGAGATGTTGCTTCAATATATGCACATAATTTTCCATTCCTCATGATGACATCTATTTTGTGAAGTGCACCATTCCCTCCTGCAGCAAAGTACCCCCACAACATGATGCTGCCACCCCCGTGCTTCACAGTTGGGATGGTGTCTTCGGCTTGCAAATCCACCTTTTACCTCCAAACATAACAATGGTCATTAAGGCCAAACAGTTCTATTTTTGTTTCATCAGACCAGAGGACATTTCTCCAAAAAGTATGATCTTTGTCCCCATGTGCAGTTGCAAACCGTAGTCTGGCTTTTTTATGGTGGTTTTGGAGCAGTGGCTTCTTCCTTGCTGAGTGGCCTTTCAGGTTATGTCGATCTAGGCCTCGTTTCACTGTGGATATAGATACTTTTGTACCTGTTTCCTCCAGCATCTTCACAAGGTCCTTTGCTGTTGTTCAGGGATTGACTTGCACTTTTTGAACCAAAGTACATTCATCTCTAGGAGACAGAATGCGTCTCCTTCTTGAGCGGTATGACGGCTGCCTGGTCCCATGACGTTTATACTTGCTTACTATTGTTTGTACAGCATGTGAATGTACATGTTAAAGTGCAAAATATGTTACTTAGGTGCAGTCGGCCTATTTCAGTAGCAGTGGATTGGTTGTCTTGCACTTTCCTTTTCTCTTTCTTCCTCCCATGGCTTCCTTTTCCCCTCTCTTCCACTTTCTAGCTTCTTTCTAATTGGTTCTCTCTCTACATCTTTTTTTGCTCCCTCTTTCCATGTCATTCTTTCACTTCAAATCTCCAATCCACTTCCTCCCCCACCCCTCCCTCTTCCTCTTCCCTCTCACCCTTCTCTCTCGCTCTGACATTCTAGTGCAGTGGGTTTGATGGTAGCACTAACTACTATGCCTAGTCCTGTTCTGAAGGCTCCTTTACTTCCCTTGTCTATTTGGATCCCAGACACGTGTCACCTCCTATGCTACTCTTCCTGTGCCCTGAGTGTGTGTGTGTGGGTGTTTCCCCCGCCTCTAAACCCCTTAAGACCTCTTCATCTGTTCCCCCCTGGCTCTAAACCCCATAACACCTCTTCATCTGTTCCCCCGGCTCTAAACCCCTTAACACCTCTTCATCTGTTCCCCCTGGCTCTAGACCCCTTAACACCTCTTCATCTGTTCCCCCTGGCTCGCCTCTAAACCCCTTAACACCTCTTCATCCATCCCCCACCTCTAAACCCCTTAACACCTCCTCATCTGTT
>NC_056459.1:26465499-26515499 GCF_018296145.1 Oncorhynchus tshawytscha
AGGAATGGACCAGTATATTACAGGGATAGGAGAAGGAATGGACCAGTATATTACAGGGATAGGAGAAGGAATGGACCAGTATATTACAGGGATAGGAGAAGGAATGGACCAGTATATTACAGGGATAGGAGAAGGAATGGACCAGTATATTACAGGGATAGGAGAAGGAATGGACCAGTATATTCCAGGGATAGGAGAAGGAATGGACCAGTATATTCCAGGGATAGGAGAAGGAATGGACCAGTATATTACAGGGATAGGAGAAGGAATGGACCAGTATATTACAGGGATAGGAGAAGGAATGGACCAGTATATTCCAGGGATAGGAGAAGGAATGGACCAGTATATTACAGGGATAGGAGAAGGAATGGACCAGTATATTACAGGGATAGGAGAAGGAATGGACCAGTATATTCCAGGGATAGGAGAAGGAATGGACCAGTATATTCCAGGGATAGGAGAAGGAATGGACCAGTATATTACAGGGATAGGAGAAGGAATGGACCAGTATATTACAGGGATAGGAGAAGGAATGGACCAGTATATTCCAGGGATAGGAGAAGGAATGGACCAGTATATTACAGGGATAGGAGAAGGAATGGACCAGTATATTCCAGGGATAGGAGAAGGAATGGACCAGTATATTACAGGGATAGGAGAAGGAATGGACCAGTATATTCCAGGGATAGGAGAAGGAATGGACCAGTATATTCCAGGGATAGGAGAAGGAATGGACCAGTATATTACAGGGATAGGAGAAGGAATGGACCAGTATATTACAGGGATAGGAGAAGGAATGGACCAGTATATTACAGGGATAGGAGAAGGAATGGACCAGTATATTACAGGGATAGGAGAAGGAATGGACCAGTATATTACAGGGATAGGAGAAGGAATGGACCAGTATATTACAGGGATAGGAGAAGGAATGGACTAGTATATTACAGGGATAGGAGAAGGAATGGACCAGTATATTACAGGGATAGGAGAAGGAATGGACTAGTATATTACAGGGATAGGAGAAGGAATGGACCAGTATATTACAGGGATAGGAGAAGGAATGGACCAGTATATTACAGGGATAGGAGAAGGAATGGACCAGTATATTACAGGGATAGGAGAAGGAATGGACCAGTATATTCCAGGGATAGGAGAAGGAATGGACCAGTATATTACAGGGATAGGAGAAGGAATGGACCAGTATATTACAGGGATAGGAGAAGGAATGGACCAGTATATTACAGGGATAGGAGAAGGAATGGACCAGTATATTACAGGGATAGGAGAAGGAATGGACCAGTATATTCCAGGGATAGGAGAAGGAATGGACCAGTATATTACAGGGATAGGAGAAGGAATGGACCAGTATATTCCAGGGATAGGAGAAGGAATGGACCAGTATATTACAGGGATAGGAGAAGGAATGGACCAGTATATTACAGGGATAGGAGAAGGAATGGACCAGTATATTACAGGGATAGGAGAAGGAATGGACCAGTATATTACAGGGATAGGAGAAGGAATGGACCAGTATATTCCAGGGATAGGAGAAGGAATGGACCAGTATATTACAGGGATAGGAGAAGGAATGGACCAGTATATTACAGGGATAGGAGAAGAATGGACCAGTATATTACAGGGATAGGAGAAGGAATGGACCAGTATATTACAGGGATAGGAGAAGGAATGGACCAGTATATTACAGGGATAGGAGAAGGAATGGACCAGTATATTACAGGGATAGGAGAAGGAATGGACCAGTATATTACAGGGATAGGAGAAGGAATGGACCAGTATATTACAGGGATAGGAGAAGGAATGGACCAGTATATTACAGGGATAGGAGAATGAATGGACCAGTATATTACAGGGATAGGAGAAGGAATGGACCAGTATATTACAGGGATAGGAGAAGGAATGGACCAGTATATTACAGGGATAGGAGAAGGAATGGACCAGTATATTACAGGGATAGGAGAAGGAATGGACCAGTATATTACAGGGATAGGAGATTTACAGCCAAATGATCCCAAACGTTCAAAAAGATGGGAAAGTGGATACCTCAACTAAACCACGTGAATATGACTCTGTCTCTTCTACTAAACCAAGTGAAGAAGACTGTCTCTTCTACTAAACCAAGTGAAGAAGACTGTCTGTTCTATTAAACCAAGTGAAGAAGACTCTGTCTCTTCTACTAAACCAAGTGAAGAAGACTGTCTCTTCTACTAAACCAAGTGAAGAAGACTGTCTCTTCTACTAAACCAAGTGAAGAAGACTCTGTCTGTTCTACTAAACCAAGTGAAGAAGACTGTCTCTTCTACTAAACCAAGTGAAGAAGACTGTCTGTTCTATTAAACCAAGTGAAGAAGACTGTCTCTTCTACTAAACCAAGTGAAGAAGACTGTCTGTTCTACTAAACCAAGTGAAGAAGACTGTCTCTTCTACTAAACCAAGTGAAGAAGACTGTCTCTTCTACTAAACCAAGTGAAGAAGACTCTGTCTGTTCTACTAAACCAAGTGAAGAAGACTGTCTCTTCTACTAAACCAAGTGAAGAAGACTGTCTGTTCTATTAAACCAAGTGAAGAAGACTGTCTCTTCTACTAAACCAAGTGAAGAAGACTCTGTCTGTTCTATTAAACCAAGTGAAGAAGACTGTCTGTTCTACTAAACCAAGTGAAGAAGACTGTCTGTTCTACTAAACCAAGTGAAGAAGACTGTCTGTTCTATTAAACCAAGTGAAGAAGACTCTGTCTGTTCTACTAAACCAAGTGAAGAAGACTCTGTCTGTTCTACTAAACCAAGTGAAGAAGACTGTCTGTTCTACTAAACCAAGTGAAGAAGACTGTCTCTTCTACTAAACCAAGTGAAGAAGACTGTCTCTTCTACTAAACCAAGTGAAGAAGACTGTCTCTTCTACTAAACCAAGTGAAGAAGACTGTCTGTTCTACTAAACCAAGTGAAGAAGACTGTCTCTTCTACTAAACCAAGTGAAGAAGACTGTCTCTTCTACTAAACCAAGTGAAGAAGACTCTGTCTGTTCTATTAAACCAAGTGAAGAAGACTGTCTGTTCTACTAAACCAAGTGAAGAAGACTGTCTCTTCTACTAAACCAAGTGAAGAAGACTGTCTGTTCTACTAAACCAAGTGAAGAAGACTGTCTCTTCTACTAAACCAAGTGAAGAAGACTGTCTCTTCTACTAAACCAAGTGAAGAAGACTCTGTCTGTTCTACTAAACCAAGTGAAGAAGACTGTCTCTTCTACTAAACCAAGTGAAGAAGACTGTCTGTTATATTAAACCAAGTGAAGAAGACTCTGTCTGTTATATTAAACCAAGTGAAGAAGACTGTCTGTTATATTAAACCAAGTGAAGAAGACTGTCTCTTCTACTAAACCAAGTGAAGAAGACTGTCTGTTCTATTAAACCAAGTGAAGAAGACTGTCTGTTCTACTAAACCAAGTGAAGAAGACTGTCTCTTCTACTAAACCAAGTGAAGAAGACTGTCTGTTCTATTAAACCAAGTGAAGAAGACTCTGTCTGTTCTACTAAACCAAGTGAAGAAGACTGTCTGTTCTACTAAACCAAGTGAAGAAGACTGTCTGTTCTACTAAACCAAGTGAAGAAGACTGTCTCTTCTACTAAACCAAGTGAAGAAGACTGTCTCTTCTACTAAACCAAGTGAAGAAGACTGTCTCTTCTACTAAACCAAGTGAAGAAGACTGTCTCTTCTACTAAACCAAGTGAAGAAGACTCTGTCTGTTCTATTAAACCAAGTGAAGAAGACTGTCTGTTCTACTAAACCAAGTGAAGAAGACTGTCTGTTCTACTAAACCAAGTGAAGAAGACTGTCTCTTCTACTAAACCAAGTGAAGAAGACTGTCTGTTCTACTAAACCAAGTGCAGAAGACTCTGTCTGTTCTACTATCTATATTGAACAGTGTGAGAAACAATTCATGGTATGAAAATGAAAATACCGAAAACAGAAAACATCAGGACATATTTGGCCAAAACGAAATTAAAGGGAAAGTTCATCCACAATAACAAGAAAAAATTACCTGAACCAACTAAATAGCCAATATATGAGTTGTCAAGTGTTCTAGGTGAATATAGCCAAAATATCCTCTGTGTACAACGTAGAACACCAAATAATGCATGCAGAGCAGATTTAGGCCGATACCCACCAATTGTCAAAATCCAGAAAAGGGCAGTTAAATTCTACAGCCACCTAAAAGGAAGTGATTCCCAAACCTTCCACAACAAAGCCATTACCTACAGAGAGATGAACCTGGAGAAGAGTCCCCTAAGCAAGCTGGTCCTGGGGCTCTGTTCACAAACACAAACACACCCCACAGAGCCCCAGGACTGCAGCACAATTAGACCCAACCAAATCACGAGAAAACAAAAAGATAATTACTTGACACATTGGAAAGAATTAAGAAAAAAACAGAGAAAACTAGAATGCTATTTGGCCCTAAACAGAGAGTACACAGTGGCAGAATACCTGACCACTGTGACTGACACAAACTTAAGGAAATCTTTGACTATGTACAGACTCAGTGAGCATAGCCTTGCTATTGAGAAAGGCCACAGTAGGCAGACCTGACTATCCAGAGAAGACAGGCTATGTGCTCACTGCCCACAAAATGAGGTGGAAACTGAGCTGCACTTCCTAACCTCCTGCCCAATGTATGACCATATTAGAGAGACATATTTCCCTCAGATTACACAGATCAACAAAGAATTCGAAAACAAACCCAATTTTGATAAACTCCCATATCTACTAGGTGAAATACCACCGTCTGCCATCACAGCAGCAAGATTTGTGACCTGTTGCCACAAGAAAAGGGCAACCAGTGAAGAACAAACACCATTGTAAATACAACCCATATTTATGCTTATTTATTTTCCCTTGTGTACTTTAACCATTTGTACATTGTTACAACACTGTATGTACCCCTTGAATTGAATTGAATAGACAACAGCCAAGTTAAGGTTATTAGTAAATTGAGCGACCCATCTCCTCAATGAATATGTTCTTACCTGAGGTCCCACGAAGCCCACCCCTTCAACTCCTGGGTCACCCTACAGGGGGCAGCACAGACACACACACTGAGTCAGTTATTGATGACCTACAACACCTCACCAACCCTCACAGACACACACACTGAGTCAGTTACTGATAAACTACAACACCTCACCAACCCTCACAGACACACACACTGAGTCAGTTACTGATAAACTACAACACCTCACTGACCATCACAGACACACACACTGAGTCAGTTATTGATGACCTACAACACCTCACCAACCCTCACAGACACACATACATCAACATGTCCTACCTGGCTTCCTTTAGGTCCAACAGGCCCCTGAACACCGGGAAGCCCTGCTTTACCCTGGTACATGGAGAGAGAGAGAGAGAGAGAGAGAGAGAAGATATTATATTTTAGCATGAATATGAATAGTAGGCACACCTAAACAAAAAAAAGGTGATACATCAGGGTCAAATTGAGACAGACAGACTCACGTGTTTCCCTGCTGTTCCCTCTCCTGGGGATCCGGGGTCGCCCCTCTCTCCCTTGGCTCCCTGCACCCCTCCTACACTGACCTGCCCCCCAGAGACAGTCGCACAGCTCTCACACGCATCTCCCTGGTGAAGGATACAAAAGTAGTCAGAAAGAGAGAGAAATGTCAGTGCCTAAATTCTTGTCATTTAGCAGACACTCTTATCCAGAGCGAGTTACAGTAGTGAGTGCATATGTTTTTCATACTGGTCCCCTGTGGGAATCAAACCCACAACCCTGGTGTTGCAAGCACCATGCTCTACCAACTGAGCTACACGGGACTAGTTAGTTAGTTAGTTAGTTAATGAGGTAGTTAGTTAGTTACATAGTTAGTGAATTAGTCTGTTACATAGTAAGTTAGTGATGATGGGTTCTAAACTTGAAATCTAAAATATCCTTATTCATGTTACTGAGGGAGAGAGGGGAATGCAGAACATTTACATTATGTTGGAACATGTTATTGTTAGACATCAGGTATCCTTTGGAAAGGAGAAGGGCCACGGTCTGGTACAAGTCAACAGAACAGCCGAGATTTGGGGAGAAGTGAGGAGTTTGGGCCAAGGTCAGGTCAGATGAAGTGAGAGAGAACAGGCATCACTAAAGTCCTGTATAGCAACAGAGATGTATTGGCTGTCCAGATGTGTAAGGAAGAGACTCAGCATAAGAGGAAGGTTTAAATTCCAGTGCTTGTGTAAATATGTTTTTGTCTTATGCAGCTATGTGACCCAGTGGGTGAATAAACTTGATTTGAGCTTTACTAGTTGTCCGTGAGTTTTTATTCTGTTCATTTAGTGCCTGACAGTTCACTGCGATTTATAGTCGAACTGGAGGGTCAGAATCAGTAGAGAAGCAGTCAGCACAAAAACCAAGGTAGGCACCGTTTCTACACCTGTTACCAATCATTCTGACATCTTGGGGAGATGAGAGTCGTAGGCTGAACCAATTATAAGATACGGACCTAGAAAACCTGAGATTATTCAGTAGTCCCATGGTATTACGACCGGTTGTAGATAAAAGGTAAGTCCTGAACACCTCACCAACCCTCACATACACACACACTGAGTCAGTTACTGATGACCTACAACACCTCACCAACCCTCACATACACACACACTGAGTCAGTTACTGATGACCTACAACACCTCACCAACCCGCACAGACACACACACTGAGTCAGTTACTGATGACCTACAACACCTCACCAACCCTCACATACACACACACTGAGTCAGTTACTGATGACCTACAACACCTCACCAACCCGCACAGACACACACACTGAGTCAGTTACTGATGACCTACAACACCTCACCAACCCGCACAGACACACACACTGAGTCAGTTACTGATGACCTACAACACCTCACCAACCCGCACAGACACACACACTGAGTCAGTTACTGATGACCTACAACACCTCACCAACCCGCACAGACACACACACTGAGTCAGTTACTGATGACCTACAACACCTCACCAACCCTCACATACACACACACTGAGTCAGTTACTGATGACCTACAACACCTCACCAACCCTCACAGACACACACACTGAGTCATTTACTGATGACCTACAACACCCCACCAACCCTCACAGACACACACACTGAGTCAGTTACTGATGACCTACAACACCTCACCAACCCTCACAGACACACACACTGAGTCATTTACTGATGACCTACAACACCTCACCAACCCTCACATACACACACACTGAGTCAGTTACTGATGACCTACAACACCTCACCAACCCGCACAGACACACACACTGAGTCAGTTACTGATGACCTACAACACCTCACCAACCCTCACATACACACACACTGAGTCAGTTACTGATGACCTACAACACCTCACCAACCCGCACAGACACACACACACAGAGTTATTTACTGATAAACTACAACACCATTCTGCATTCCCCTCTGTCCCTCAGTAACATGAATAAGGATATTTAACTTTTTTTTTTAGACATAGTTCCTGTGGAGGGTAAATCCCGGAAGGGTAAGTCCCAAACAGGGTAGTTCCTGTGGAGGGTAAATCCCGGAAGGGTAAGTCCCAAACAGGGTAGTCCCTGTGGAGGGTAAATCCCGAGAGGGTAAGTCCCAAACAGGGTAGTCCCTGTGGAGGGTAAATCCCAAGAGGGTAAGTCCCAAACAGGGTAGTCCCTGTGGAGGGTAAATCCCGAGAGGGTAAGTCCCAAACAGGGTAGTCCATGTGGAGGGTAAATCCCCAGAGGGTAAGTCCCAAACAGGGTAGTCCCTGTGGAGGGTAAATCCCGAGAGGGTAAGTCCCAAACAGGGTAGTCCATGTGGAGGGTAAATCCCGAGAGGGTAAGTCCCAAACAGGGTAGTCCCTGTGGAGGGTAAATCCCGAGAGGGTAAGTCCGGAAGCAAGAAGATATTCAAATGTTGTGTGAACATGATTTGTTTGTATTAGCAGTAGCAATAAGGAGAGAGGTTGGTTTATGCACTATTGGGTTGGGAAACCATGACATAGTCGTGGTAATATGTGTTGTAATATGAGTCACTGAAGTGATCTTCCTGTCTTCCGACCCCTCCTGTCTCAAGCCTCTAGTATTTATGCTGCAGTAGTTTATGTGTCGGGGGGCTAGGGTCAGTCTGTTATATCTGGAGTATTTCTCCTGTCTTATCCGGTGTCCTGTGTGAATTTAAGTGTGCTCTCTCTAATTCTCTCTCTCTTTTCTGTCTTCTCTCGGAGGACCTGAGTCCTAAGACCATGCCTAAGACTACCTGGCCTAATGACTCCTTGCTGTCCCCAGTCCTCAGTCCACCTGCTGTCCCCGGTCAACCTGCTGCCCCTCTTTTCAACTGTTCTACCTGCGGCTATGGAACCCTGACCTGTTCACCGGACGTGCTACCTTGTCCCAGACCGGCGGATTTCGACTCTATAACGCACCTGCTGTCTCTAACTCTGAATGATTGGCTATGAAAAGCCAACTGACATTTACTCCTGAGGTGCTGACCTGTTGCTCCCTCTACAACCACTGTGATTATTATTATTTGATCCTGCTGGTAATCTATGAACATTTGAACATCTTGGCCATGTTCTGTTATAATCTCCTGCTGGTCATCTATGAACGTTTGAACATCTTGGCCATGATCTGCTATAATCTCCACCCGGCACAGCCAGAAAAGGACTGGCCACCCATCATAGTCTGGTTCCTCTCTAGGTTTCAAATCTCCACCCGGCACAGCCAGAAGAGGACTGGCCACCCCTCAGAGCCTGGTTCCTCTCTAGGTTTCTAATCTCCACCCGGCACAGCCAGAAGAGGACTGGCCACCCCTCATAACCTGGTTCCTCTCTAGGTTTCTAATCTCCACCAGGCACAGCCAGAAGAGGACTGGCCACCCCTCAGAGCCTGGTTCCTCTCTAGGTTTCTAATCTCCACCTGGTACAGCCAGAAGGGGACTGGCCACCCCTCAGAGCATGCTTCCTCTCTAGGTTTCTAATCTCTACCCGGCACAGCCAGAAGAGGACTGGCCACCCCTCATAGTCTGGTTCCTCTTTAGGTTTCTAATCTCCACCAGGCACAGCCAGAAGAGGACTGGCCACCCCTCAGAGCCTGGTTCCTCTCTAGGTTTCTAATCTCCACCAGGCACAGCCAGAAGAGGACTGGCCACCCCTCAGAGCCTGGTTCCTCTCTAGGTTTCTAATCTCCACCAGGCACAGCCAGAAGAGGACTGGCTACCCCTCATAGTCTGATTCCTCTTTAGGTTTCTAATCTCCACCAGGCACAGCCAGAAGAGGACTGGCCACCCCTCAGAGCCTGGTTCCTCTCTAGGTTTCTAATCTCCACCAGGCACAGCCAGAAGAGGACTGGCCACCCCTCATAGTCTGGTACCTGTCTAGGTTTCTTCCTAGGTTCCCACCTTTCTAGGGAGTTTTTCCTAGCCACCGCGCTTCTACACCTACATTGCTTGCTGTTTGTGGTTCTAGGCTGGGTTTCTGTATAAGCACTTTGTGACATCTGCTGATGTAAAAAGGGCTTTATGAATACATTTGATTGATTGATTGATTGTTGTCAACAACAGTGATATTTGAGGCGTAACATTGGTATCAGACTTTAGGTCAACCATATTCTCCAGTAGTAAATTGTGCGTCAGTATTGTGCGTCAGTATTGGTTCTAATACAAGGTATCGGGTGCTGTGACCAATTGCAAGGCACAAATACCATAACTATTCTCCGGGGAAGTGGGTATCACTACCTTGGAAAACAGTTGATAGAAGGCGTGTATTAGAGCCGTTGGGGGGGAATCTAAACACCCTGGACACCGTTGGGAGAGGCATCGGAATAATAACTATGAAATGGTGACCGGCAGACCTGATTCTTCCTGCAAAGTAGGACTAGAGGAATTTCTTTTTTTTTAAAGCCATAGAGGAGCTGAAAGAGGTGCAGAAGCATTCTACCAAATCGACTTGAAAATGGGAACATTTTTGCAAACTGGATAAAATTGGTCAGTGTTTCCCTGCTGATGGAAAATTCCAATCTCATAAAAAATTCAGACATACAATTGTGACTTGGCTCAATGACATACAATTTAAATAAAAGCTTAACGCACCAGCGTTTTGATGTCAGCGTTGTATTAACAAAAAAAACGAACTGATAAAACTGACAAAATTAGATGTATTCAGCTGCAAAAAGACTGGGTAAGTTGATAGAATGTCTACGTCTGCTTTGATGGCAGGTCTTAAACCTGTTATCAAAATTGCTATTGCGGGGTTGTGGACCAACATTTTCATTGGGATGAAATAGAGCAATAGGCTTTGAGAGTAGAATCTACTTCCGATTACTTTGCAGCCGTACGAGTAGTTAATGCCGCCACAGTGAAAGTCACTAACAGTGGTTTCAATGGCCCAAGTAAGACAAAGAAATAGGGAGGTATGGGCAAATAATCAGAGCCCTGTTTAAGGAGTGGGGCTGTTGGTCATTGGAAAAGGGAGTGTAAGCTGGTAATGGAGCCTACTGCTTTAGGAGAGAATGCTGCATTGCAAGCAGTTGCATTTTTGACAAAAGAAAAGCAGCAAACACTTTTCAAAGCAGCAGGCAGGAAACTTTCACATAGCGGTGTTTGGCCTCGGTTCGATCGATAGTGGTTCATAGAGATTACGGTTCCTATGTGTAGCACACAACTGTCTAATAGATACCGGGAGTAAAATATCACCGATTCCTTATGAAGAAATAGGCTAAATTTAAAAGAGTTACATTCAGTAAGGTAACAGCAGAATCGAAAGTGATACAACTACTACCTGTCTATAAACATAAGTCCAGTAACAATACCTGGATAATTTTACATGGCGATGGAAGTGGAGACGATTTGGGGTTGGATAATCCTTACGAGAATCAAAGACAGTGGCTTTTAAAAGGTACCATATTAAATTGCCAATATATATGTATGGCGAGAGCACAAATTACGTTTAAAAATAGTCCAACTTTGCATCATGCCGCATTTTTAAAAAATCGCTAATTAGGGTACATTTGAGGGTTCTGTGTTGATACAGTATGTAGTGAATTTGTTATTGGCGTAAAAATATGAAGAAACTCATATGCCAGACATCACCACATTAGTAAACTATTTGGTAGAGAGGGGTCTGCCACGACTTCTACCGAAGTCGTTGCCTCTCCTTGTTCGGGCGGTGCTCGGCAATCGACGTCACCGGCCTTCTAGCCATCATTGATCCATTTTCATTTTCCATTGGTTTTGTCTTGTCTTCCCACACACCTGTTTTCAATCCCATTCATTATCTGTTGTGTATTTAACTCTCTCTACACACAGCGCTGGCCCACTCCAGGGCTTTCCCGGTGAGGCATGAGACGAGGGCGCAACTATTCTTACGGTCCGATGGTACTGGGGAGACCGTGGCCAGATACAAGTTCAGTGTCAGAAGAAATCCCTGGCAGCCGGCAGTATCTCCGTTGTATCCCGTGGGTAGGGATAAATGGATCTTATTAGGTTCAGGAGGAGGAAAAGCGTTCAAGGGAGATCCCGGTTGTGGTGGTGGTGGTGGCGCTGGAGAAACTCCCTGTCTCTCCCAGCGGTCCATATTCTGGACCATGCGATCCATGGCGGCGCTCAGACAGTCAATCTCCCCCGCTTGTTCCCAGACGCGTTCCTCCATCTCCATGAGCTAAGTGTCTTCTACTGCTAACTTCATATTTTTGGTCAGAGATTCTGTCAGAGTCGTGTGTATAGGTGGCAGGGAAGTCAGGCGCAGGGGAGTCAAACGGAGTGTAAATGTAGTCTTTTAAAATAAGTCCACTTAACATGCTCCAAACACTAAATACGTACATACATAAATGAACATGGGTACGAGGACCCGTCGCGCCCCTATACAACAAAAAACAACACTTGACATAAAACTATCTCTGACAAAGACATGAGGGGAAACAGAGGGTTAAATACACAACAGGTAATGAATGGGATTGAAAAAAGGTGTGTGGGAAGACAAGACAAAACAAATGGAAAATGAAAAATGGATCAATGATGGCTAGAAGGCCGGTGACGTCGACCGCCACATCATATAGGAAAGTACAAGCAGTGAAACAAGAGATAACATATTTGGGGGTTTTGATTTCGGAAAGTCACGAAGCACATTACACGTGTTCGAGTAGGAAAAATGCGTTCTTTGGCACAACAAAACACTCCTCGCAGTCTCAGAAAAGCTTGGGGTGGATTAATCTCGTGAGGCATTTTATTTAGTCTTATTCTGAAATAGATTTAAAGAATTGACGAAAGGGAGGAGGGGTCAGGAGAAATTAGAGAGGAGTTAATATTGTGAGTAATTGTTAGTAGAGTTTTGAATGAAGCAATTCTGTCAAGCGACAGCATTGGAGTTACCAACCCTAAAATGACTTGGTCATGAACATGAAGGGCATTGAGGTGCGGAGGTTATGGAAAATCATGGGGAAAAGAGAGAACAATCATGTACGGAAGTAAATCGTTAGACTCGGTGGCGAGATAAATGTGGCCATGTCTAAGGGTACTATATGCTAAATAAAGGATACATAAATGTTGAGCTGGATTAAAACTAACAATTAATGATTGGAGGGAGGACAGTGGACTTATCATTATCATGTTGTGCTTGTAATTAAAACACTTGGGTTGCTGAGGTATTATAGGTAGGATAGAGGTAGGATACTGAATAATAAATAAATGTACACCTCCTCGAGGAGCGGGTGTCATTATCTCTCTTTGGAATGTTTTCCGAGACTGTTGTCTTGGGAGAGCAGTTAGTGAATGTCACGACTTCCGCCGAAGTCGGTCCCTCTCCTTGTTCGGGCGGCGTTCGGCGGTCGACGTCACCGGCCTTCTAGGCATCGCCGGTCCACTTTTAATTTTCCATTTGTTTTGACTTTGTCTTACACACCTGGTTTCAATCCCCCAATTACCTATTCATTATTTAACCCTCTGTTCCCCCATGTTTGTTTGTGATTGTTTCTGTGTAGGAAGGTCTGTTATTGTGGGCTCTGTTTATTTATTGAATTTATAATATGTTAAGTAAAATATGTTTATTTACTCATATCTACTGTCCTGTGCCTGACTCCTACACACCAGCTACACACAGCCTTCCTTACAGTGAAAATCTGCAGTTTTATAAATATAAAGGTATCTGGATCCGGCCGTAAAGGGAGTTCCCCGATAAGTAAGGCCTGGCCATTTGTGTGTTTTTGCCCTACGGTTTACCACACACATCAGCACGTATACACAACTCACAGGTTATTAATATTTGTTAGTGGTGTTAATACTGTGTTTGATTTACTGTGTGGGGGTCTATTTAATTTAGTTTTAAACTGGGCATGCAAAATGATGGAAATGTTTGAAATGTTAAATGGTTTCTGAAGTACAGGGAAAGAAAAGGGAAATACAATCCTTAACGGTGTTGAATGACCTTTGTCTTTACTTTCTGATGAGGCCTGATCAACCTCACTAGAAATTATAGAGACATTTGGTGAGATTTAAGAATAACATCAATGAGGGACACCTGTCTCTAGTCTATTTTACCATGACCTTATGGGATACAATTATTTCCTTATGTAGTTATCAAGCATTGTAACTATAATTTGATTTGTTATTCTAATTGGTTTATTTTTGTTTTAACAGGCAGTGTTGTTTTTTTTGTTAGTTTTTTTTTGTTAGAATCACAATGTGAGTCATGTGTTTAAAGGGGAGATTACCAGTTCCCTGGGGCCCTGGCCCTTTGGTAAATATGCTAATGGCTTTGTTCAATCTGCATATAAAAGGAAAAAGACATGTTGATAATGGTTGACTGCTACTCCAAACGGATTGAGGTTTTCCCCACCTTTAGTGATATGTGTATTGCTGTTGTTGTTTTGGTTCTTGTTTTTGTCTTTGTTTCGATACAAATCTCACCAGATTGGGTCTGCTGTATTGTTGGGATTTCTCACTCAGGGTTAACTCTCTGATCCGCTAACTCTGTGGTGAGGTTGCCAGTGTCATAACTCTCCTGTAATGATCTGAAGGATCAGATTACAGAGGGTCCGCTCTACAGCGTACTCTCTCTCGTAGAGGGGGAGAGTGGGAAGTCGGCTGTTTTATGGCGGTCGTAAAATATGCTGCCTCTATGCTCTGCAGTGTTCGAGATTAGAATGTAAACTGTGGAACACAGAGAGACACTTGGACATCAACAGTTGAATAATTAAACAATATTTCTATTTTTGAGAATGTGGGAGTGGTCCGTGGACACTTAAGGGACAGTCATGTTGAGTGTGTTTGATTCGGTGATCTTATGAAGGACAGAAAACACACATTACTGTGCCTCTGGTTGTGTACACTTCTCATTTATAGTCAGTGGCCACGCCCATGAGTACAGACTTTTACATTGATGTCATGGAACGCCCCCTTCTTCCACATAGTATAAAACCACTGTGACAAAATTAACATTTTGTGCCAAAGAGACGGTAAACCGGACGTCTCAAATAGTCAAGAAGACTGGAAACATGGAGCTGATGCTACATGTTGAAATGGTTAAGAACTACAACTCTACCAAAGGACAAGACCAAAGAACGTGAAGATCATTCCCACGTTGAAATGGCAAAGAAATCTACAAACTAAAGAACAATTATTCAGACTGCAGCTGTTTAAATACTTTAGTCTGGTAGACACATTCAATCTAAGAACATTTCCGTATGGTACTCTGAAGTATCCATTCTAACAACCTATGACGTGGATCAAACCAGAGGCTCTCTGTCGACTGACTATCCAGCAGACGGACCGGGAATCACAGAGAGGGACAACAAAGACAGACACTCGTAAATATGTAAATTGCTATTTCCTTTCGAAAGAGCGGTTGTTCATGTTCAAAGTATTATCAATTTCTATGTACAGTTGAAGTCAAAAGTTTACATACACCTTAGCCAAATATATTTAAACTCAGTTTTTCACAATTCCTGACATTTAATCCTAGTAAGAATTCCCTGTCTTAAGTCTGTTAGGATCACCACTTTATTTGAAGAATGTGAAATGTCAGAATAATAGTAGAGAGAATGATGTATTCCAACTTTTATTTCTTTCATCACATTCCCAGTGGGTAATAAAAAATAAATAAAAATAATAATAAATAAATTGCAAGCCTCCCCCTTTTTCCTCCAAACATAACAATGGTCATTTTGGCCAAACAGTTCTATTGTTGTTTCATCAGACCAGAGGACATTTCTCCAAAAAGTATGATATTTGTCCCCATGTGCAGTTGCAAACCGTAGTCTGGCTTTTTTATGGCGGTTTTGGAGCAGTGGCTTCTTCCTTGCTGAGTGGCTTTTCAGGTTATGTCGATATAGGACACATTTCACTGTGGATATAGATACTTTTGTACCTGTTTCCTCCAGCATCTTCACAAGGTCCTTTGCTGTTGTTCTGAGATTGATTTGCACTTGTCGCACCAAAGTACGTTCATCTCTAGGAGACAGAATGTGTCGTCTTCATGAGCGGTATGATGGCGGCGTGGTCCCATGGTGTTTATAGTTGCAGTATTTGAAAATTGCTCCCAAGGATGAACCAGACTTGTGGAGGTCTATAATTTTTTTCTGAGGTCTGAGATGATTTATTTTGATTGTCCCATGATGTCAAGCAAAGGAGCACTGAGTTTTTTTATTTCACCTTTATTTAACCAGGTAGGCTAGTTGAGAACAAGTTCTCATTTCCAACTGCGACCTGACCAAGATAAAGCAAAGCAGTGCGACACAAACAACAACACAGAGTTACACATGGAATAAAGAAGTGTACAGTCAATAACAGAATAGAAAAAAGAAAGTCTATATACAGTGTGTGCAAATGGTGTGATGAGGTAAGGCAATAAATAGGCCATAGTAGCGAAGTAATTACAATTTAGCTAATTAACACTTGCGTGATAGATGTGCAGATGATGATGTGCAAGTAGAAATACTGGTGTGCAAAGAGCAGAAAAGTGAATAAAAACAATATGGGGATGAGGTAGATTGGATTGGCTATTTACATATGGGTTATGTACAGCTGCAGCGATCGGTTAGCTGCTCAGATAGCTGACGTTTAAAGTTAGTGAGGGAAATATAAGTCTCCAGCTTCAGCGATTTTTGCAATTCGTTCCAGTCATTGGCAGCAGAGAACCGAAAGGAAAGGCGGCCAAAGGAGGTGTTGGCTTTGGGGATGACCAGTGAGAAATACCTGCTGGAGCGCCTGCTATGGGTGGGTGTTGTTATCGTGACCAGTGAGCTGAGATAAGGAGGTGCTTTACCTAGCATAGACTTATAGATGACCCGACTAGAGCATACAGGTCGCAGTGGTGGGTGGTATATGGGGCTTTGGTGACAAAACGGATGTCACTGTGATAGACAGCATCCAGGTTGCTGAGTAGAGTGTTGGAGGCTATTTTGTAAATGACATCGCCGAAGTCGAGAATTGGTAGGATAGTCAGTTTTACGAGGGTATGTTTGGCAGCGTGAGTGAAGGAGTCTTTGTTGCGAAATAGGAACTCAAATGATGTCAATTAGCCTATCAGAAGCTTCTAAAGCCATGACATCATTTTCTGGAATTTTCCATGCTGTTAAAATGCAGTCAACTGACCCACTGGAAGTGTGACACAGTGAAGTTAAATAATCTGCCTATAAACTATTGTTGGAAAAATTACTTGTGTCATGCACAAAGTAGATGTCCTAACCGATTTGCCAAAACTATAGTTTGTTAACAAGAAATTTGTGGAGTGGTTGGAAAATGAGTTTTAATGACTCCAACCTAAGTGTATGTAAACTTCCGACTTCAACTGTATGTAGTGAATCCACCCTTGAGTTTCCCGCTCTTGAACGGCCCCACCCCTTTCCTTTGTCTACCAAGCTGTCATATCAGCTTAGCCCACTAGGGACTTTCCTATCATGATTGTAACCAATGTATGACCTATTGTGTGTGTGTTTATGTAATTCAGTGATTTGATTAGTTAGTTATTAAATAAATATTTAAACCAATTTGTTTAAAGCTTACTCATGATCTAGGCTAGGGTTCGTGCAGATATCTAAGGGTTTGCGACGTTCAGAGACTGATGAGGTAATAAAATGCATTAATAAGTGACTGTTTTGATAAAATATGAAAATATCTGAAGAGTTATATTCGGGAAATTGACACTCTATAAACAAAATGTTCCCGTGGTGCAACGACTTCCTAGTTTAATCGCGTAATTAAATTACACAGAGAATTAATTTGATAATATACAGTCTTCACATTTAATGACAGTCAACGACACGACACCAGTATGATAAGGGAGTATAAGACCGTTTGGAAAATGGTTTCAACACTGTGTTGTTATGCTCTTGGACAATTGTCTTTGAGATTTTGGTATTAAGGAAATTAGGAATGTAATAGTTTGTCATACGGTGAATAGTTGGTCAGGATTTCCAGAATCAGAAATTTCTTAACTGTTGTTTTGCTCTGTCCTCTCTCGAGTTATGGCAAAGGTGATCACAGATGGTGTCTTGATGAAAGGAAGGGATGATTTGACCAGGAACAGAGTGTACCTCAACCCCCCCCCCCTAACTGTCATTACCATGTCACATGCGACATTAAGACAGGGATAAACAGGGGCCGTAATGAGAAAGGTTGATATTGATAATATAAGTAGTACACACTGTTTATATATTTTCCTTGTTTGTAAATGTACATTCTAACAGTGTCTGTGTGTGTTAAGTTGAGGGTTTTGAATACGAGTGATAGTCCTTAGTGGTTCACGTTGGTTCTGTCATTCTAAATTTGGGTTGGATAGTTTATAAAATGTTTTAATTATGATTCAGAAAAGACAGAAAGAGAGGGCGCACTGCCCCTAAACTGTGAGGAGAGCACAAATTGAGGGGAGGGTTCACTGCTCAAATTGATTGAGTCTAGGGAGATAAACCTTATCTTTTAGTGTCTACCGAGAGGGAGGTTATTAGAGAACCCAATAGATGATAGCTTGGGCCAACAATGAAGGGGTTTTATTTTACCAGGTCATCAGAGTCCTAATGTTAAAACCTGTTTGGGAAAGGGGGCAGTATTTTCACACCTGGATGAAAAGCGTGCCCAAAGTAAACTGCCTGTTACTCAGGCCCAGAAGCTAGGATATGCATATAATTGGTAGATTTGGATAGAAAACACTCTAACGTTTCCAGAAATGTTAATATAATGTCTGTGAGTATAAAATAACTGATATGGCCTGCGAAAACCCGAGGAAAATCCATCCAGGAAGTGCCATTATTGAAAGCCTATCCACCATATAAAGGGATATGACCCAGATTGCATTCTCTATGGCTTCCACTAGACGTGAACAGTCTTTAAACATTGTTTCAGGCTTTTATTCTGAAAAATGAGGGAGAATGACCACTTTGAATGAGTGAACAGTGGGAAATCCCAGACCTGTATGGTGCGCGCGACCGAGAGTGCGCCTTTCGTTGTTTTTCCTTTCTATTGACGACGCTATTGTCCGGTTGAAATATTATTGATTATTTAGACAAAAAACAACCTGAAGATTGATTAGCCACAGACCACAGACAAATTCCTTTGTCCTGTTACTATGAACCGGCCTCAGAACGTTAAACATGAAATAAAGGGACTTCGGAACAATGGTTTGCATCAGCCACAATGGTGGTCATGACGATAGATGGAATATGAAAATGTATGTAATTTTTGTTTTGTTATTAAAGGTTAATAGATGACGTTATTACGATGACGTTAAACATTGCAACATGAAGAGTTTTCCTAGTATATGTTTGATGTTTATACATTGTACGTTGTGTGGAACATGTCCAAATCAAAGGGAATGTTTTGGTAAAGATGAAATGGTAAGTTAGTTGTCTAAAATTGGATTTAAATCAAATCTAGACCTTGCCTCATTAACTTGGTACGCCCAGAGAATTGCCCTAAAGGCGGTTACTCCCACTTCTGACCCAAGGGTATAAAACCTGTGAGTATAGAATTTACAGAGAAGACTACGTGACCCAAGCTGCAGCCAAGGTCTAAAAAGTAAACAAACCCAGAACGCAACACAAGTTTGAAGACAAAGAAATCATTTTCTACCCAAGCTACAGATGAGTAGCTGTGTCTAAGCGGGTGAATTCAAGCCGGACCCCCTTAGCATCCAATCCAAGCGAATCGTGGTATCTAAAAGGTTTCATTCCTATGCTGTGAGCTCTGAGCTACAGAGCTGTCTGTCCTCAGAATACCCCTTCCATAGCAAGGGTAAGGGAACAGACTCCTAAGCCAAAAGGACACTGACATCGGGAGGATGATCAGAGAGGTTCGCAGGAAAAGTGCGTCATCGAGCAGCTGAACGGTCCCCTGAACCCGGAAGTCGGAGGTCTACCCCACATCATTACATCATTATATTCTGACCAATAAGAGCGGCAGTTCGGGGCAAGGCTAGGGTTAGAATAGCATAGCTGACAAATTCACCCAAATGTATATTTATCTCGTGTACTTTCTTTTTCCTCTCTCTCTTTGAAATCCCCATTTTGGGTAACACGCGCCATAGTGTGTTGGCCCGTTATACTAAGTTCTAATCAATAGCCTATAATGTGTTTTGTCTATGTGTATCTTTTATCATCATTTTAGCTTTTTAGTAAATAAATATCCAACTAAGATTGGTGTGGTACGAACTCATTGGTGAGACCCGGGTCCGTGCAGATTCACGGGCTATACGACATTCAGAACGAGATTGTAAGAGGTAACTGGTTAATTAGCGGTTGTTGTAAAATCGATATTCTGATATTCTTTGAGTTAATCTGGGAAATAGAAACTCAATAAAAACAAATTTTCCCATGGTGCCTCAGGTTAATGAGTTAATAATTACTTGATTGAGTTAATCACGCAATTAACTTTTAATCCTTCGATGAACAAGCAGACAGAGGGCCAACCAGACAGAGGGCCAGCCAGTCCAGCTAAACAGCCAGATAGTCAGACTGACTGACTCATTGATAGGTTGGTTGGTTGGGTGTTCCATACCTTCTCTCCTTTCAGTCCAGTTACTCCATCCCGACCAGGCTCTCCAGGCAGGCCCGGGGTTCCATGGGTTCCGGCCAATCCTTGGTCTCCTTGCTCACCCTGGTCTCCCTAGCAACAGAGACACATGATGTTGTCATTAAAAACAATGCATTGTAATCAAAAACATGGATCTGGTCTGTGACTCGTACTTAAACATTCATAAATGAAGATTGATTTAACAACAGTCCAGGACAATAATTCAAGGTTACTGATTACAATGCACAAAGCTTCATCAAATTATTAATAGTCTGAATTAAACAAGTACCTAAACCAAGTAATAAGTTAATTCTGGGTTTGTGATACCAGAGTGTTTGAAAGTAGTTTTGTTTATGACTACCAAGAAACACTATGTGTGACCCTGATTTAACCCACTGCAGTAAAAGGTTTTTGCTATTCAGAGACTTTTATAAAGAGCAACCTGACATAAAGAACTGACCTTCTCTCCCCTTAGACCATCAAGACCTGGCACACCCTGTGTAAAGAGACAGGAGAAGACAGAAAAATAGTGAGAGTGATACACACCTATAATAGTACACCCACACCCACACACCTGTTAAACCTATTCAGATATAAAGCCCTGACACAGTGCTAACCACTGAGGCACACAGTAATTAACCAGTGTGAAACAGTAGTTTACCATATAAATGAGATGTATAGATCACTTTGGCGTATTCTGTGTTAGGTGGGGGATTACCTGTACACAGTTGAAGTCGGAAGTTTACAAACACTTCAGTTGGAGTCATTAAAACTCATTATTCAACCACTCCACAAATTTCTTGTTAACAAACTATAGTTTTGGCAAGTCAGTTAGGACATCTACTTTGTGCATGACACAATAATTTTTTCCAACAATAGTTTATGGACAGATTATTTAATTTATAATTCACTGTGTCACAATTCCAGTGGATTAGAAGTTTACATACACTAAGTTGACTGCCTTTAAAATGCTTGGAAAACTCCAGAAAATGATGTCATAGCTTTAGAAGCTTCTCATAGGCTAACTGACAACATTTGAGTCAATTGGAGGTGTACCTGTGGATGTATTTCAAGGCCTACCACAAAACTCAGTGCCTCTTTGCTTGACATCATGGGAAAAACAAAAGAAATCAGCCAAGACCACAGAAAAAAAAGTATAGACCTCCACAAGTCTGGTTTATCCCTGGGAGCAATTTCCAAATGCCTGAAGGTACCACGTTCAACTGTACAAACAATAGTACGCAAGTATAAACACCATGGGACCACACAGCCGTCATACCGCTCAGAAAGGAGACACATTCTGTCTCCTAGAGATGAACGTAGTTTGGTGTGAAAAGTCCAAATCAATCCCAGAACAACAGCAAAGGACCTTGTGAAGATGCTGGAGGAAACAGGTACAAAAGTATCTATATCCACAGTAAAACGAGTCCTATATCGACATAACCTGAAAGGCCGCTCAGCAAGGAAGAAGCCACTGCTCCAAAACCGCCATAAAAAAGCCAGACTACGGTTTGCAACTGCACATGGGGACAAAGATCGTACTTTTTGGAGAAATGTCCTATGGTCTGATGAAAAAAATAGAACTGTTTGGCCATAATGACCATTGTTATGTTTGGAGGAGAAAGGGGGAGGCTTGCAAGCTGAAGAACATCATCCCATCGGTGAAGCACGGGGGTGGCAGCATCATGTTGTGGGGGTGTTTGCAGCAGGAGGGATTTGGATATATTGAAACAACATCTCAAGACATCAGTCAGAAAGTTAAAGCTTGGTCGCAAATCAAATACAATTTTATTTGTCACACACACATGGTTAGCAGATGTTAATGCGAGTGTAGCGAAATGCTTGTGCTTCTAGTTCCGACAATGCAGTAATAACCAATGAGCTTGTGGAAGGCTACCCAAAATGTTTGACCCAAGTTGAACAATTTAAAGGCAATGCTACCAAATACTAATTGAGTGTATGTAAACTTCTGACCCACTGGGAATGTGATGAAAGAAATAAAATATGAAATAAATCATTCTCTCTACTATTATTCTGACATTTCACATTCTTCAAATAAACTGGTGATCCTCACTGACCTAAGAAAGGGAATTTCTACTAGAATTAAATGTCAGGAATTGTGAAAAACGGAGTTTAAATGTATTTGGCTAAGGTGTATGTAAACTTCCGACTTCAACTGTATGTCATAAACTGGCTGTTCCAATACTGAAGATGCAGGTACAGTGGTTTCTCCTTTAAAAGTTTTGAGCTTACACTGCGAGACTTAGAGGTACCCAGCATCACGGCTTCATTGCTCCAGACCACCACAAGTGGGAGTTAGAGCACTCATTATGCATTTGGGTCCCAAGGTTTTTATTTGACCAATCATATCGAGTGGTTCCAATGACGAATTTGATGTCCCTGGTGACTTCAGCAAAGATGGCTGACAAAACATTAAGGGGAAGCAAATGTATGTAGTTATAACGTCATAACGAGTCAAGCTAAAAATTTACAATTGAGAGGAATATATTAGTTAATGTAGAGACAAAAGATTGTGCATATTCTTTTGTCATAAAGTTAATTTACTAAAATCGCTATTTAGCAAGTTTTTTTCAGCCATATCCAATACCAGGTGTATCAAACTCATTCATTATAGCAAGCAGGGAGCAGGTTTCGAATCCTCAACATTCTAGCCCCGAAGTCCAGCACGTTATCGACTGTGCCCAAATTTATTCATCGGGGTTAGGGCCGATTGTGGCTAAAAACACTGTGTCTTCAACCGGTCCGTTCGACGCCACTGCTACTGATCCGTCCGACAAGTACACAACTTTGGCTGCTGCTTCGGGTCCTGATCTACCTGCACTGCGTTCCTGTGATCGTCCTCTAGACCAGTGTCGCTGCGCTGCTTGTGAAGCGCTTCAGGGGGGTACTGTCACGGATCCCTCTGGAACTTTCATAGCGCACACCTGGCCCCTATTCCCACTGATTGTATTTGTATAATGTGCCCTTTGTTCACCATAGTGCAGTGCATTATTGTTATGCCCCTCCTTCTGTAGTACAGACATGGCCTGCTCTCCCTGGTTTAAGGAATTAGGCACTTTCCCATGTTTACTACAGTATGTATTGTAGATGGCACAGTAGCCTAATAAACAAGTTTTGTTTATAAACTAATGATAAAAAATACTCTTTCAAAATGCAGTTGTACAGCAACATATTTTCCATTCCATCCTAACGGAAACCTTGAGGGTTTAGTTTTTCATGGAATAGAAACCCCATAATATTATTCAAATTAATTAAGAAGGTACAAGTCAAAAGTTTGGACACAACTTCTCATTCCAGGATTTTTCTTAATTTTTACTATTTACTACATTATAGAATAATAGTGAAGACATCACAACTATGAAACAACACCGGTCTCCAGCGTGCCCTGCATTCTGTAGTACAGACATGGCCTGCTCTCCCTTATGTAAGGAATTAGACACTTTCCCATGTTTACTACAGAATATATTGTAGATGGCACAGTAGCTTAAAAAAAACAAATAAACACATTTTGTTAATAAAATAATGATAAAAGTTTATTTGTCGCGTGCGCCAATTACAACAGGTGTAGGTAGACCTTACAGTGAAATGCTGAATACAACAGGTGTAGGTAGACCTTACAGTGAAATGCTGAATACAACAGGTGTAGGTAGACCTTACAGTGAAATGCTGAATACAACAGGTGTAGGTAGACCTTACAGTGAAATGCTGAATACAACAGGTGTAGGTAGACCTTACAGTGAAATGCATACTTACAGACTCTAACCAATGGTGCGAGAGAAAAAAGGTATATGTGTGTGTGTGTGTGTGTGTGTGTAGGTAAGTAAAGAAATAAAACAACAGTAAAAATACATTTGAAAAAAGAGTAGCAAGGCTATATACAGACACCTGTTAGTCAGGCTTATTGAGGTAGTATGTACATGTAGGGATCGTTAAAGTGACTATGCATATATGATGAACAGAGAGTAGCAGAAGCGTAAAAAGAGGGGTTGGTGGGTGGTGGGACACAATGCAGATAGCCCGGTTAGCCAATGTGTGGGAGCACTGGTTGGTCGGGCCAATTTAGGTAGTATGTACATGAATGTAAAGTTAAAGTAACTATGCATATAAGATGAACAGAGAGTAGCAGCATTATTTTGGTTAGGCCAGGGTGTGACATGGATTAATTATGTGTTTGTCTTGTCTAGAGGTTTTGTAGATTGATGGGGTTGTGTTTAGTATAGTAGTCTAGGTAAGTCTATGGTTGCCTAGAGTGGTTCTCAATCAGAGGCAGGTGGTTATTGTTGTCTCTGATTGGGAACCATATTTAGGCAGCCATATTCTTTAGGTCTCTTGTGGGTGATTGTTTCCTGTCTTTGTGTTTGTTGCACCAGATAGGGCTGTTTCGGTTTTTCACGTTTCTTGTTTTGTATATTGTTCATTTTTCATCTTTCATTAAAGATGTATAAAGATAACCACGCTGCATTTTGGTCCGCCTCTCTTTCACCAGAAGAAAACCGTTACAAGGTAACCATTTGGTTACCTGTTCAGGAGTCTTATGGCTTGGGGGAACTCTTTTTGTCCTAGACTTGGCACTCCGGTACCGCTTGCCATGTGGTAGTAGAGAGAAAATCTATGACTGGGGTGGCTGTGGGTTTTTGACCATTTTTAGGGCCTTCCTCAGACACCGCCTGGTGTAGAGGTCCTAGATGGCAGGCAGCTTTGACCCAGTGATGTACTGGGCCGTACGCTCTACCCTCTGAAGTGCCTTGCGGTCAGAGGCCTAGGGATGCTCTCGATGTTGCAGCTGTAGAACCTTTTGAAGGTCTCAGGACCCATGCCAAATCTTTTTAGTTTCCTGAGGAGGAATAGGCTTTGTTGTGCCCTCTTCCCGACTGTCTTGGTGTGTTTGGACCAATCTAGTTTGTTGTTGATGTGGACACCAAGGAATTTGAAGCTCTCAACCTGCTCCACTACCGCCCCGTCGATGAGAATGGGGACGTGCTCCGTGCTCCTTTTCCTGTAGTCCACAATCATCTCCTTAGTCTTGGTTATGTTGAGGGATAGGTTGTTATTCTGGCACCACCCGTCCAGGTCTCTGACCTCCTCCCTATAGGCTGTCTCGTCGTTGTCGGTGATCAGGCCTACCACTGTTGTGTCGTAATTAATGATGGTGTTCGAGTCATGCCTGGCCATGCGGTCGTGGGTGAACAGGGAGTACAGGAGGGGACTAAGCATGTATCCCTGGGGAGCTACAGTGTTGAGGATCAGCGTGGCAGATGTGTTGCTACCTACCCTCACCACCTGGGGGCGGCCTGTCAGGAAGTCCAGGATCCAGTTGCAGAGGGAGGTGTTTAGTCCCAGGATCCTTAGCTTGGTGATGAGCTTAGAGGGTACTATGGTGTTGAACGCTGAGCTGTAGTAAATGAATAGCATTCTCACATAGGTGTTCCTTTTGTCTAGGTGGGAAAGGGCAGTGTGGAGTGCAATAGAGATTGTATCATCTGTGGATCTGTTTGGGCGGTATGCAAATTGGAGTGGGTCTAGGGTTGCTGGGATAATGGTGTTGATGTGAGCCATTACCAGCCTTTCAAAGCACTTCATGGGTACGGATGTGAGTGCTACGGGTCTGTAGTCATTAAGGCAGGTTGCCTTTGTGTTTTGGGCACAGGGACAATGGTGGTCTGCTTGAAGCTTGTTGGTATTACAGACTCAATCAGGGACATGTTGAAAATGTCAGTGAAGACACCTGCCAGTTGGTCAGCAAATGCCCGGAGCACACATCCTGGTAATCCGTCTGGCCACGCAGCCTTGTGTATGTTGACCTGTTTAAAGGTCTTACTCACGTCGGCTACGGAGAGCGTGATCACACAGTCGTCCAGAACAGCTGATGCTCTCATGCATGCCTCAGTGTTGCTTGCCTCGAAGCGAGCATAGAAGTGGTTTAGCTTGTTTGGTAGGCTCGTGTCACTGGGCAGCTTGCGGCTGTGCTTCCCTTTGTAGTCTGTAATAGTTTGCAAGCCCTGCCACAATCGACGAGCGTCGGAGCCGGTGTAGTATGATTCAATCTTAGCCATGTATTGATGCTTTGCCTGTTTGATGGTTCGTCGCAGGGCATAGCGGGATTTCTTGTAAGTCCCGCACCTTGAAAGAGGCAGCTCTACCCTTTAGCTCTGTGCAAATGTTGCCTGTAATCCATGGCTTCTGGTTGGGGTATGCACGTATAGTCACTGTGGGGACGACGTCCTCAATGCACTTATTGATATAGCCAGTGACTGGTGTGGTGTATTCCTCAATGTCATCGGAAGAATCCCGGAACATGTTCCAGTCTGTGATAGCAAAGCAGTCCTGTAGTTTAGCATCTGATTCATCTGACCATTTTTTTATAGACCGAGTCACTGGTGCTTCCTGCTTTAATTTTTGCTTGTAAGCAGGAATCAGGAGGATAGAGTTGTGGTCGGATTTACCAAATGGAGGGCAAGGGAGAGCTTTGTACACGTCTCTGTGTGTGGAGTACAGGTGATCGAGAATTTTTTTCCCTCTGGTAGCACATTTATCACGTTGATAGAGATTTGGTGGAACTGATTTAAATTACCCTGCATTAAAGTCTCTGGCCACTAGGAGCGCCGCCTCTGGCTGAGTGGTTTCCTGTTTGCTTATTTCCTTATACAGCTGACTGAGTGCGGTCTTAGTGCCGGCATCTCTCTGTGGTGGTAAATAAACAGCCACGAAAAGTATAGCTGAGAACTCTCTAGGTAAGTAGTGTGGCCTGCAGTTTATCACAATCTAGAGACTTCCTTAGATTTCGTGCACCAGCTGTTGTTTACAAATATGCACAGACCGCCCCACCTCGTCTTACCGGAGTGTGCTGTTCTATCCTGCCGGTGCAGCATGTATCCCGCTAGCTGAATATCCATGTCATCATTCAGCCATGATTCCGTGAAGCATAGGATATTACAGTTTTTTATGTTCCGTTGGTAGGATATTCGTCTAGTTTATTGTCCAATGATTGCATGTTGGCGAGTAATATTGACGGTAACGGCAGCATTCCTAGGTTTCTTCTGCGGGTCTGGACGAGGCATCCGGCTCTTTGTCCTCTGCGTCGCTTCCTTTTGCGAATAATTGGGATGTCTGTCCTGTAGGGTGTTTGGAGAATATCGTGTGAGTCCTGCTTGTTGTTGTTGAAGAAATCATTGTCTAATCCGAGGTGAGTGATCACTGTCCTGATATCCAGAAGCTCTTTTCTTCTGTAAGATACGGTTGCAGAAACATTATGTACAAAATAATTTACAAATATCGCGAACCCCCCGCATAATAGCACAATTGGTTAGGAGACCGTACAACGGCGGCCATCTCCTCCGGCGCCATTGTAACGAATTACTAAGGGAATTACTATGGGAATAAATATCCCTGATTTACAGAAATATTGGAACAAAGTTGTCTAATGAAGGCAAACAATTTAGAATCCTCCAATCTTGTAGCCTACTTCCGACCGTCACGTTGTACATCGCCATATTTTCCATTCGATCCTAACGGAACCCCTGAGGGTTTTGTTTTTCTCTGAATAGAAACACCATAATATTAATCTAATTACAGTGCCTTGCGAAAGTATTCGGCCCCCTTGAACTTTGCGACCTTTTGCCACATTTCAGGCTTCAAACATAAAGATATAAAACTGTATTTTTTTTGTGAAGAATCAACAACAAGTGGGACACAATCATGAAGTGGAACGACATTTATTGGATATTTCAAATGTCGTTCCACTTCATGACTGTGTCCCACCTGTTGTTGATTCTTCACAAAAAAATACAGTTTTATATCTTTATGTTTGAAGCCTGAAATGTGGCAAAAGGTCGCAAAGTTCAAGGGGGCCGAATACTTTCGCAAGGCACTGTAATTAAGCCAAATTTCTTAAAATCAATCCCATATACTATGTTATCACAAAAAAGGTTTTCAATTCTCAGGTAATGCCAATACGGAATACTATCAAATGCTTCTCAAAGATGTCCTTTGGTGGTTATACTAGCAATAACTTGCAGTAACAGGAAAAAATGGCTGAGAATTAAATGACGTGCCTCAGAATTCTGTGGCAGCACGCAAGGTGCAATATGATGCAACTTTTAAAGGAGAAACCACTGTATACACTAAACTACATTCAGGTTGGTGTTTTGGTAGGTTTGACAGAGGCATGTGTATGTTGTTGGCTTGGTCATGTTAAACAAGCATCGTCAAACTTATGACAAACCTGGATAACGAAGTAAGCAGAGAAGCCTGTTGCAACTCTTTTCCTGTCAGGTAGAGTGGTCTCACCTGTTTGCCATCGGCGCCCACTCCTGGAAGCCCGGGAGGCCCTGGAAGGCCAAGGTCACCTGGGGTAGCTAGCACCTTGACAATGGACGTCTCACTGCCCACCTCTGAGGGAGAAGACTGGCACACCTCACACGACGCACCCTGGGGTAGATGGGAGACACACTGGGTTAGGACGGGTGGCAAAACTCTCCTACACACCTGTGTGGACACACGGATAGCCATACTTTCATGTGTAGACATGCACGCACACACACTTCACCTTCTCGCCCTTAGGACCTGGAGTTCCCAGACCAGGAATCCCTGCATCTCCCTGTCAAAATAATCAAATGACACAATATAACACAAGACAACACAACATAACACACTCTAACACAACACAACACAACACATTACACAACAACCTAACACAACACATAACACAATATATAACACAGCACAACATAACACTACACAACATTACACACTCTAACACACTCTAACATACTCTAACCCAACATAACACAATATGGTGACATCAGCCAGTATTGGATGTAGTGTCTGTTATCTCCATCTCTCACCTTTATCCCCTTCAGTCCATCCTTGCCACTAGGTCCTCTGGGTCCAGTTTTGCCCTATCAGATAAATAGTTACAGTACATGTCATCACTTTATCTCCAAAGAGCATCGCAACCGCCAACTGAAGTCATTTCTGCATCAGTAATTTCTGAGAAATATTTTATCATAACGGGTGACAACTTTGAATATAAAGTATGAATATAAAGTATCAGTCACTGAAAAGAGTCTAGTGAAATCACTCTTAATGGTAGTCTACACTCACCGTTTTACCGTCAGCTCCTTTGCCACCAGCGTTACCCTGGAAACAAGATAAACTGTAATGTCAACAGAACTGTACAAATTGCTTTTGAACTAAATTTAATGGGTGAGATACATAAACACATTTATTCCATCAGTCTCTGCACTATGTCAAAACTCCTGTGTCCTACTTGGAACCTTACGCAGTACACACCTTTTCCCCTCCTAGCCCTGCCAGGCCAACGAGTCCAGCCTCCCCCTGTAAAGCACCAACAGAGTGGAGGAGTTACTTCTGGGTCAGATACACAGAAACAGGAACAACACAGGTACAAACAAACACACACACACCACAGGAGGCTGCTGAGGGGAGGACGGGTCATAATAATGGTCGGAAAGGAGCAAAAGGAATGGCATCAAACACCTGGAAACTATGTGTTTGATGTATTTGAAGTCATTCCACCTATTCCGTCCAGCCATTACCACAAGCCCAGGAACTCCACAATTAAGGTGCCACCAACCTCCCGTGACACACACAAGACAACACAACAGAACACACACTTACACATTCATTTCCAAAAAACACACATTCACCTGTTCTCCCTTCTGTCCCAGCCCAGGTTCTCCTTTCTCTCCTTTGAGTGTCAGAGATTGTTTCATAGCAACCATGTTGGCACCAGGTATTTCACCCAGGGTGGGGCACACAGCACATGCGTCACCCTTTTCCCCTTTGACCCCATCCGATCCCACCTCTCCCTGCCAAGCACACAGACACACATCATAACAGTGAGTCAGATTAATGATAACACCCACTAATAGGCATGCTTCCTTTAAGGTGTATCATCTAAAGTGGTTTCCAAACAGATCAGTTAGTATAATGTGGTGTCCAAACAGATCAGTTAGTATAATGTGGTGTCCAAACAGATCAGTTAGTATAATGTGGTGTCCAAACAGATCAGATTGTATAATGTGATGTCCACACAGATCACTTTAATGTGGTGTCCAAACAGATCAGTTAGTCTAAGGTGGTGTCCAAACAGATGGGTTTAATGTGGTGTCCAAAGCGATCAGTTACTCTTCTGTTGAGTACAAACAGATCAGTTAGTCTAATGTGGTGTCCAAACAGATCAGTTAGTCTAAGGTGGTGTCCAAACAGATGGGTTTAATGTGGTGTCCAAAGCGATCAGTTACTCTTCTGTTGAGTCCAAACAGATCAGTTAGTCTAATGCGGTGTCCAAACATATCACTTTAATGTGTTGTCCAAACAGATCAGTTAGTCTTTTGTTGAGTCCAAACAGATCCGTTAGTTAAATGTGGTATCCCTAACAGTTCAGTCAGTCAAATATATCTAATGTGGTGTCCAAACAGATCAGTTAATCTCATGTGGTGTCCCTAACAGATCAGTTAGTCAACTATATCTAATGTAGTGTCCATAACAGATCAGATAATCAACTATATCTAATGTGGTATCCCTAACAGATCAGTTATTCTAATGTGGTGTCCCTGACGGATCAGTTCGTCAACTATATCTAATGTGGTGTCCCTAACAGATCAGTTATTCTAATGTGGTGTCCCTGACGGATCAGTTCGTCAACTATATCTAGTAAAAACTATAATGTAGTGTCCAAACAGATCAGTTAGTATAATGTGGTGTCCAAACAGATCAGTTTGTCTAATGTGGTGTCCAAACAGATTAGTTTAATGTGGTGTCCAAACCGATCAGTTAGTCTTCTGTTGAGTGCAAACAGATCAGTTAATCTCATGTGGTGTCCCTAACAGATCCGTTTGTCAACTATATCTAATGTGGTGTCCCTAACAGATCAGTTAATCATATGTGGTGTCCCTAGCAGATCAGTTAAATAACTATATCTAAAGTAGCATCCCTAACAGATCAGATAATCAACTATATCTAATGTGGTATCCCTAACAGATCAGTTATTCTAATGTGGTGTCCCTGACGGATCAGTTCATCAACTATATCTAATGTGGTGTCCCTAACAGATCAGTTAATCAACTATATCTAATGAGGTGTCCCTAACAGATCAGTTAATCAACTATATCTAATGTGGTGTCCCTAACAGATCAGTTAATCAACTATATCTAATGTGGTGTCCCTAACAGATCAGTTATTCTAATGTGGTGTCCCTGACGGATCAGTTCATCAACTATATCTAATGTGATGTCTCTAACAGATCAGTTCATCTAATGTGGTGTCCCTAACAGATCAGATAATCAACTATATCTAATGTGGTATCCCTAACAGATCAGTTATTCTAATGTGGTGTCCCTGACGGATCAGTTCATAAACTATATCTAATGTGGTGTCCCTAACAGATCAGTTAATCAACTATATCTAATGAGGTGTCCCTAACAGATCAGTTAATCAACTATATCTAATGTGGTGTCCCTAACAGATCAGTTAATCAACTATATCTAATGTGGTGTCCCTAACAGATCAGTTATTCTAATGTGGTGTCCCTGACGGATCAGTTCATCAACTATATCTAATGTGATGTCTCTAACAGATCAGTTCATCTAATGTGGTGTCCCTAACAGATCAGTGAATCAACTATATCTAATGTGGTGTCCCTAACAGATCAGTTATTCTAATGTGGTGTCCCTGACAGATCAGTTTGTCAACTATATCTAATGTGGTGTCCCAACAGATCATTTATTCAACTATATCTACTGTGGTGTCCCTAAAAGATCATTTATTCAACTATATCTAATGTGGTGTCCCTAACATATCATTTATTGAACTATATCTAATGTGGTGTCCCTAACAGATCTGTTGGTCAACTATATCTAATGTGGTGTCCCTAACATATCATTTATTCAACTATATCTAAGGTGGTGTCCATAACAGATCATTTATTCAACTATATCTAATGTGGTGACCCTAACATATCAGTTGGTCAACTTTGTCTAATGTGGTGTCCCTAACAATTGTTTTATTCAACTATATTTGATGTGGTATCCCTAACATATTAGTTAGTCAACTATGTCTAATGTTTTGTCCCTAACAGATCAGTTATTCAGCCATAGAGGAGACGCTGGCCACAATACAGCTGTCATGTCACAACATGATCTGTGGTTTGGGATGGCGAAGGCTGCTAAACAATTACAGTATGTGGTTACAGGCACAGCATGGTGTGCGTGTGTGTGTGTGTGTTAGGAACCTTGAAAGTACTTGTTTGTCTTTATACACAGTGCTTTCGGAACGTATTCAGGCCCCTTGACTTTCCCCACATTTTGTTACGTTACAGCTTTCTTCTAAAATTGATTTTTAAAGAAAACATAATCAATCTACACACAATACCCCATAATGACAAAGCGAAAACAATTTTTGTTGGAGTTTTTGCAAATGTATAAAATAAATAAACAGAAATACCTTATTTACATTAGTATTCAGACCCTTCACTATGAGCTTTGAAATTGAGCTCAGGTGCATCCTGTTTCCATTGATTGCCATTGAGATGTTTCTACAACTTGATTGGAGTCCACCTGTGGTAAATTCAATTGATTGAACATGATTTGGAAAGTCACACACCTGTCTACATAAGGTCCCACAGTTAACAGAGCAAAAACCAAGCCATGTCCGTAGAGATGCGAGATAGGATTGTGTCGAGGCACAGATCTGGGGAAGGGTATCAAAACATGTCTGCAGCATTGAAGGTCCCCAAGAACATAGTGGCAAAACTGAGCAATCGGGGGAGAAGGGCCTTGGTCAGGAAGGTGACCAAGAACTAAATGGTCACTCTGATAGAGCTCCAGAGTTCCTCTGTGGAGATGGGAGAATCTTCCAGAAGGACAGGTCTCTGCAGAACTCCACCAATCAGGCCATTATAGTAGAGTGGCCATACGGAAGCCACTCCTCAGGAAAAGGCACATGGCAGCCCATTTGGAGTTTGCCAAAAGGCACCTAAAGACTCTCAGACCATGAGAAACAAGACTCTCTGGTCTGATGAAACTAAGATTGAACTCTTTGCCTGAATGCCAAGTGTCACATCTGGAGGAAACCTGGCAAAATCCCTATGGTGAAGCATGGTGGTGGCAGCATCTTGCTGTGGGGATGCTTTTCAGCGGCAGAGACTTGGAGACTAGTCAGGATCGAGGCAAAGATGAATGGAGGAAAGTACAGAGAGATCCTTGATGAAATTCTGCTCCAGAGCACTCAGGGCCTCGGACTGGGGCGAAGGTTCCCCTTCCAACAGGACAACGACCTATGGATCTATGGAGACTAAAAATATCTAAAAATATCTGTGCAGCAACGCTCCCCATCCATCCTGGTAGAGCTTGAGAGGATCTGCAGAGAAGAATGGGAGAAACTCCCCAAATACAGGTGTGCCAAGCTTGTAGCATCATACCCAAGAAGACTCGACGATGTAATCTCTGCCAAAGGTGCTTCATCAAAGCACCGAGTAAAGGATCTGAATACTTATGTTAATGTGATATTTCCCTTTTTTATTTTGAACAAATTAGCAAACATTTCTATAAACCTGTCTTTGCTTTGTCATTATGGGGTATTGTGTGTAGATTGATGAGGGGAAAAAAACTAAAAACTAAAAAAACTAAAACTAGAATGATCCTTCCACAGGTTCACCTACGGAAACCTTGTTACGACTTTTACTTCCTCTATTTAATAAATTTTAGAATAAGGCTGTAATGTAACAAAATGTGGACAAAGTCAAGGGCTCAGAATACTTTCCGACGGCACTGTACGTATGTGTGTGTGTGTGTACATTTCCATTTGAGTCATTTAGCAGACGTTCTTATTCAGAACACCTTTTCACCTAGTCGGTTCGGGATTCAAACCCGCAACCTTTTGGTTACTGGCCCACTGCTCTGAACCGCTCGGCTAACTGCCTCCCTTGGTATACTGATGTGTATGCACCTACAGTATATGAGTGTGTGTACGTGTGCGTGTGTGTGCACAGTTGAGTTAGAGGCTGTATGTATCCCATTCTCAAAGCACATGAATGAAACATGAGATATAAAGGAACTCTGTACCTTCTCTCCCGCCTTCCCATCTGATCCTTGAAGACCCTGATGAACAGAAGACAGGAGATGAGGAGGGAGGAGAGAAGAGGAGAGGAAGAGAAGATGAGATAATAATTATTTATAGCTTTAAATGAGCATTTCTGAATTCCTTGATGACTATATTAAACATAAATCACTATGTGCACATCTTGCAGACTGCACCTTTAAAGGGTCAAAGGTTAAGAGTTAGGGGTGCTATATATCTCACCGGGAGGCCAGGGTCTCCTATCCCAGGCTCTCCTTTGGGCCCTGTCTTCCCCTGGAGGGCTACTGTGTTGCCCAGGTCTTCAGACAGGACGGGACACAACTCACACGGGTCACCCTGTGAGACAGACACACAGAGTAAAAGAGAGTAGGAGATGTACGGACACAAACCCACAGATGTAGAAAAACAAACCCACAGATGTAGAAACACAAACCCACAGATGTAGAAACACAAACAGTCACATATGTAGAAACACAAACCCACAGATGTAGAAACACAAACCCACAGATGTAGAAACACAAACAGTCACATATGTAGAAACACAAACCCACAGATGTAAAAACAAAAACGCACAGATGTAGAAGCACAAACAGTCACAGATGTAGAAGCACAAACAGTCACAGATGTTGAAACACAAACAGTCACAGATGTAGAAACACAAACAGTCACTGATGTAGAAACACAAACAGTCACAGATGTAGAAACACAAACCCACATATCTAGAGAAGTATAGATACACACACCGACAAGTCAATTATATACAGATATTTAGAGAGAAAATCACGATAATTCAAGCTGGGACACTGAGGGTAAGTCACCTTATCTCCTTTACCGCCACCAGGACCCCTAGGACCCTGAAAACACAACAGCAATACATTATAGTAGAGCATTATGATTAGGTTTCAAATTACACGCTGACTAACATGACTGACTAACATGACTAAAGGACTAATTGACTAACATGACTAACTGGCTAACATGACTAACTGGCTAACATGACTAATGGAGTAACACAACTAACAGACTAACGTGACTAACATTACTAACTTACTAACATAACTAGCATGACTAGCTGAATAACATGACTAGCTGACTAACATGACTATCTGATTGACATGACTAATGGACTATCATGACCAACTGACTAACATGACTAACTGACTAACATGACAAACTGACTAAATTGACTAAATGACCAACTGACTAACATGACTAACTGACTAACATGACTAACTGACCAACTGACTAACATGACTAACTGACTAACTGACTAACATGACTAACTGACTAACTGACCAACTGACTAACATGACTAACAGACTAACATGACTAACTGACTAACATGACTAACTGACTAACTGACTAACATGACTAACTGACTAACTGACCAACTGACTAACATGACTAACAGACTAACATGCCTAAATGACTAACATGACTAACTGATTGACATGACTAATGGACTATCATGACCAACTGACTAACATGGCTAAATGACTAACTGACTAACATGGATAAATGACTAACATGACTAACTGACTAACATGACAAACTGACTAACATGACTAACTGACTAACATGGCTAAATGACTAACATGACTAACATAACTAACTGACTAACATGACTAACATGACTAACTGACTAACATGACTAACTGACTAACATGACTAACTGACTAACATGACTAACATGACTAACATGACTAACTGACTAACATGACTAACTGACTAACATGACTAACTGACTAACATGACTAACTGACTAACTGACTAACATGGCTAAATGACTAACATGACTAACTGACTAACATGACTAACATGACTAACTGACTAACATGACTAACATGACTAACTGACTAACATGACTAACATGACTAACTGACTAACATGGCTAAATGACTAACTGACAAACTGACTAACATGACTAACATGACTAACTGACTAACATGGCTAAATGACTAACTGACAAACTGACTAACATGACTAACTGACTAACATGGCTAAATGACTAACATGACTAACATGACTAACTGACTAACATGACTAACATGACTAACATGACTAACTGACTAACTGACTAACTGACTAACATGACTAACATGGCTAACTGACTAACTGACTAACATGACTAACTGACTAACATGACTAACATGTCTAACTGACTAACTGACTAACTGACTAACATGACTAACTGACTAACATGACTAACATGGCTAACATGACTAACATGGCTAAATGACTAACATGACTAACTGACTAACATGACTAACATGACTAACTGACTAACATGACTAATGACTAACTGACTAACATGACTAACATAACTAACTGACTAACATGACTAACTGACTAACATGGCTAAATGACTAACATGACTAACTGACTAACATGACTAACATGACTAACTGACTAACATGACTAACTGACTAACATGACTAACATGACTAACATGACTAACTGACTAACATGGCTAAATGACTAACATGACTAACTGACTAACATGACTAACTGACTAACATGACTAACTGACTAACATGACTAACTGACTAACATGACTAACTGACTAACATGACTAACTGACTAACATGACTAACTGACTAACTGGCTAACATGACTAATGGACTAACAAGACTAACAGACTAACGTGACTAACATTACTTGCATACCTAACACGACTAGCTGACTAACATGACTAACTGACTAAAAACCAAAACAGTTTTCTGAATGCATCCTGTACTCACAGGATCTCCTGGCTCTCCATCTTTCCCTGGTGTCCCAGAATCACCCTGGGACAGGAAAAGAGGAACAAGAAATAGTAACCATAACAACAGTTGTAACATTCCAGAAATGTACATTGTTGTGGGATGTGTTATTATCAAACAATATAGTCTGCATACTTCATATACTGCAGCCTTCAAAGTTTCGAAGTAGAATTTAATTAGATTTAAAATAATAACGCAGATATTTTTTACCTTTTCTCCATTCGATCCAGGTGGTCCTCCTGGGGTGCCCTAGGAACAAAACAAAACACAAAAAAAGAGAGCTGAGCAACTATCCCCTTCTAACTGCCTTTAACTTTCTCTGTCTACCAGAGCCCAACAAGAACAGACACACTCACACACAGGCTCTGCTCTAGAAGCTTGTTGGTTTCAGTCAAGGGTAACATACTGTGTCTTCAATAAGATGTGTTAGAGGTGGATTTATACATTTTCTATATCTATAAATTTGTCTTAATATCATAATCCCTTCTGCATACAGAGTGATATTGTTGTGAAAGTTACTAATAACTAATGCAGAGGATTTTCTCTCTCTCTCAGAAACACAAGCCACTGAGTGACCCACTCATTCACAGCTCGCCAAGAGATTCAAAGACAAACGGGCAGACAGACAGAAAACAGGCTTTCTTAAGCTGAACCATAATTGTCAGTGACCTATATTAATTGTGTAACTAATGCCTATGACCTATGACAACCAACTAATAACCAGGCTGAGGAAGCAACCAGGCTTATCAAGCAGCTACAAACGTATTTTCATTTTATTCGACAAATCCCATGGTTTAACCTGCCTATGGTCAGACAGCTGCAAGATTGCTTTGTTTCTATAATACATTTTCCAGACATGATTAATCTTCTCCTTTCTATGTACAAACGCCATTTATATTTTGCATACGGCCTACCCACCATTCTATATCAACCAATCAAGTAGCAGACTTACTTGACAATCAAAGGAGGAACTCTCTAGGACCTCCTCCTAAACCTAGGGGTTTATAATACTCTGTCATTATAATCCCTGTGTATGTTCTCCTGTGTACATCATGGTATTAAAGAATTTGAAGTGAAGTTTCAATTGTCGATTTCACCTTTCAGATGCTTTTAGGCTCTAGTCAAAGGTAACACACAGATTCTTCTTGGCACAAAAGCTGCATCCATATAGCCGGCCATTGCCTGCCAAACCCAGCCCCACCCTGCCCAGTGCATAAAGCATCAGACAACTGGGAGGCAGGAGAGTTCTTAAAACAGCACTCTGACTCCTGACCAGAGGATGGCACAGATAGATAGGACAGAATTCCAGGGCAGACACTACTCACTGGTAGGCCTGGGTTTCCAATTCCTGGAAGTCCTGGAAGTCCGGGGTGACCCGGTTCTCCTGCTAGTCCCTCGGGCCCCACTTTTCCAGAGGTACCCTGGGAAAACAAGTTACTAAAGGTTAAAGTTCAAATAGTCCAAATTGACATGAAACAGAAAATGAAAGTTGGAATTTGAGTGTCACTAACACCATTTGTTTACAGTACATACAGATAGGAAAGTACAGTGTACATACAATGGAAGTAACCATACTGTATTTAACGAGTGCTACATTAAGAAAAGAGTAGCTCTCACCTTCTGTCCCTTGGGTCCCACCACACAGATGGATCCAGCTCGACCCTGGAGACACACACAAAACATAGTGACATCATCAGTGTGCGACGTGGCCAGAAGAAGGTTGGGTAACCTGTTTTGTAGCATTATTTGGTGTAGAACTGTATTGATCCCTGTATCGATATCTCTCAATTCCAACAGATATTGTCATTTTACTGCTGTTGTTTAATTATTTATTCATTTTACTTTCTATTTTTTACTCATCCATTTTTGACTTAACACTTATTTCTCCTCAAGCATTGTTGGTTAAGGGCTTGTAAAGTAAGCATTTCACTGTAAGGCCTACACCTATTGTATTTGGCGAATGTGAAATATACAATGTGATTTAATTTGATTGTGGAATGCCAAAAAGGAGGAAAAAAGGAGGATGGCTCCTAATCATTTCCGGAACAGAGCACAAGGAATGGCATCAAACACATGGACTAGAGATGGGACAATAAACTGAAAATGATCGACACCGACCAAAACAACCCTTATTGTGGCCATTTTGTTGAATAAAAAACCTATAAGGCCCCACTAGAGAAATGTCAAATTGAAATACGTTTGCTGATATGGGTGATTGTTAATAGGTAAGCTACAACATTCAAGCAGTAGTAGTAGCCGTAGCAGTAGCAGTAGTAGTAGTAGCAGAAGTAGGAGTAGCAGTAGTAGCAATAGTAGCAATAGCAGTAGCAGTAGTAGAGGTAGTAGTAGTAGCAGAAGTAGAGGTAGCAGAAGTAGCAGTAGTAGTAGTAGTAGAAGTAGCAGTAGTAGCAGCAGTAGTAGCAGTAGTAGCAATAGCAGTAGCAGTAGTAGCAGTAGTAGTAGCAGCAGTAGTAGTAGTAGCAGCAGCAGTAGTAATAGTAGAAGTAGTATTGGTAGCAGCAGTAGCAGTAGAAGCAGCAGTAGTAGTAAAAGTTGTAGTAGCGGTAGTAGCAATAGCAGTAGCAGTAGTAGCAGCAGTAGCAGTAGTAGTAGCAGTAATAGTAGTGGCAGTAGTAGCAAAATCAGATGTAGAGGTAACAGTAGCAGAAGTAGCAGTAGTACTAGTAGTATTAGCAGAAGTAGTAGCAGTAGCAGCAGTAGTAGTAACAGTAGTAGCAGTAGCAGCAGTAGTAGCAAAAAAAAGTAGCAGTAGTAGTAGCAGTAGTAGCAGTCATAGTAGTAATATATGTAGCAGTAGAAGTAGTAGTAGTAGTAGAAGTAGCAGTAGTAGTAGTAGTAGTAGCAGTAGCAGCAGTAGTAGCAATAGCAGTAGCAGTAGAAGAGGTAGTAGCAATAGCAGTAGCAGTAGTAGAGGTAGTAGTAGTAGCAGAAGTAGAAGTAGCAGTAGTAGCAGTAGTAGTAGCAGCAGTAGTAGTAGTAGCAGCAGCAGTAGTAATAGTAGAAGTAGTATTGGTATCAGCAGTAGCAGTAGAAGTAGCAGTAGTAGTAGTAATAGAACTAGCAGTAGTAGTAGCAGTAGTAGTAAAAGTTGTAGTAGCGGTAGTAGCAATAGCAGTAGCAGTAGTAGTAGCAGTAGTAGTAGCAGTAGTAGTAGCAGTAGTAGTAGTGGCAGTAGTAGCAAAATCAGATGTAGAGGTAACAGTAGCAGAAGTAGCAGTAGTACTAGTAGTATTAGCAGAAGTAGTAGCAGTAGCAGCAGTAGTAGTAGCAGTAGTAGTAGTGGCAGTAGTAGCAAAATCAGATGTAGAGGTAACAGTAGCAGAAGTAGCAGTAGTACTAGTAGTATTAGCAGAAGTAGTAGCAGTAGCAGCAGTAGTAGTAGCAGTAGCAGCAGTAGTAGCAGTAGCAGTAGTAGTAGCAGAAGAAAAAGTAGCAGTAGTAGTAGCAGTAGTAGCAGTAATAGTAGTAATATATGTAGCAGTAGTATTAGCAGAAGTAGATTGAGCAGTAGCACCAGTTGTAGTATTAGAAGTATTAGTAGTATTAGTAGTAGAAGCAGTAGTAGCAGTAGCAGTAGCAGCATTAGTAGCAAAAGTAGTAGCAGTAGTAGTAGTAGTAGTAGTAGTAGCAGAAGAAAAAGTAGCAGTAGTAGTAGTAGTAGATGTAGCAGCAGTAGTAGTAGGTGTAGTAGCAGTAGTGGCAGAAATAGAATTAGCAGTATCACCAGCAGTAGTACTAGCAGTATTAGTAGTAGTAGTAGCATCAATAGTAGTAGTAGTAGCAGTAGCAGCATTAGTAGTAAAAGTAGTAGCAGCAGTAGTAGTAGTAGTAGTAGCAGAAGAATAAGTAGCAGTAGTCGTAGCAGTAGTAGTAGTAGATGTAGCAGCAGTAGTGGTAGTAGAAGCAGTTGTAGTAGGAGTAGTAGTAGCAGTAGTAGTAGCAGTAGTAGTAATAGCAGAAGTAGCAGTAGTTGTGGCCGTAGTATTAGCAGTAGCAGTAGTAGCGGTAGCAGTTGCACCAGAAGTAGCTGTAGAAGCAGCAAAAGTAGATTTAGCAGTAGCACCAGCAGTAGTACTAGCAGTATTGACCCACTCCAATTTGCTTACCGCCCAAATAGGTCCACAGACGATGCAATCTCAACCACACTGCACACTGCCCTAACCCATCTGGACAAGAGGAATACCTATGTGAGAATGCTGTTCATCGACTACAGCTCGGCATTCAACACCATAGTACCCTCCAAGCTCGTCATCAAGCTCGAGACCCTGGGTCTCGACCCCGCCCTGTGCAACTGGGTACTGGACTTCCTGACGGGCCGCCCCCAGGTGGTGAGGGTAGGCAACAACATCTCCTCCCCGCTGATCCTCAACACTGGGGCCCCACAAGGGTGCGTTCTGAGCCCTCTCCTGTACTCCCTGTTCACCCACGACTGCGTGGCCAGGCACGCCTCCAACTCAATCATCAAGTTTGCGGACGACACAACAGTGGTAGGCTTGATTACCAACAACGACGAGACGGCCTACAGGGAGGAGGTGAGGGCCCTCGGAGTGTGGTGTCAGGAAAATAACCTCACACTCAACGTCAACAAAACTAAGGAGATGATTGTGGACTTCAGGAAACAGCAGAGGGAACACCCCCATCCACATCGATGGAACAGTAGTGGAGAGGGTAGCAAGTTTTAAGTTCCTCGGCATACACATCACAGACAAACTGAATTGGTCCACTCACACAGACAGCATCGTGAGGAAGGCGCAGCAGCGCCTCTTCAACCTCAGGAGGCTGAAGAAATTCGGCTTGTCACCAAAAGCACTCACAAACTTCTACAGATGCACAATCGAGAGCATCCTGGCGGGCTGTATCACCGCCTGGTATGGCAACTGCACCGCCCTCAACCGTAAGGCTCTCCAGAGGGTAGTGAGGTCTGCACAACGCATCACCGGGGCAAACTACCTGCCCTCCAGGACACCTACACCACCCGATGCTACAGGAAGGCCATAAAGATCATCAAGGACATCAACCACCCGAGCCACTGCCTGTTCACCCCGCTGCCATCCAGAAGGCGAGGTCAGTACAGGTGCATCAAAGCTGGGACCGAGAGACTGAAAAACAGCTTCTATCTCAAGGCCATCAGACTGTTAAACAGCCACCACTAACATTGAGTGGCTACTGCCAACACACTGTCAATGACACTGACTCTACTCCAGCCACTTTAATCATGGGAATCGATGGGAAATGATGTAAATATATCACTAGCCACTTTAAACAATGCTACCTTATATAATGTTACTTACCCTACATTGTTCATCTCATATGCATACGTTGATACTGTACTCTATATCATCGACTGCATCCTTATGTAATACATGTATCACTAGCCACTTTAACTATGCCACTTGGTTTACATACTTATCTCATATGTATATACTGTACTCGATATCATCTACTGTATCTTGCCTATGCTGCTCTGTACCATCACTCATTCATATATCCTTATGTACATATTCTTTATCCCCTTACACTGTGTATGACAGTAGTTTTTTTTGGAATTGTTAGTTAGATTACTTGCTCGTTATTACTGCATTGTCGGAACTAGAAGCACAAGCATTTCGCTACACTCGCATTAACATCTGCTAACCATGTGTATGTGACAAATAAAATTTGATTTGATTTGATTTTGATTTGAGTATTAGTAGTGGTAGCAGTAATAGTAGCAGTAGTAGCAGTAGCAGCATTAGTAGTAAAAGTAGTAACAGCAGTACTAGTAGTAGTAGTAGCAGTAGTAGTAGTAGATGTAGCAGCTGTAGTAGTAGTAGAAGCAGTAGTAGTAGTAGCATTAGCAGAAGTAGCAATAGTAGTAGTAGCAGTAGTATAACCAGTAGCAGTAGCAGTAGTATTTTTAGTATCAGTAGTAGAAGTAGTAGTAGTAGTATTAGCAGAAGTAGAATTATTAGTAGCACCAGAAGTAGTACTATCAGTATTAGTAGTAGTAGTACCAGCAGCAGTAGCAGCATTAGTAGTTATAGTAGAAGCAGTAGTAGTATTAGTAGTAGTAGCAGCAGCAGAAGCAGTAGTGGTAGTAGTAGCAGTATTAGTAGTAGTAGCAGTAGTAGTAGTAGTAGTAGTAGTAGTAGTAGCAGCAGCAGCAGTAGTAGTAGTAGTAGTAGTAGTAGTAGTAGTAGTAGTAGTATTAGCAGCAGCAGCAGCAGCAGCAGCAGCAGCAGCAGCAGCAGCAGCAGCAGGTAGTAGTAGTAGTAGCAGTAGCAGCAGCAGCAGCAGCAGCAGCAGCAGTAGCAGCAGCAGCAGTAGTAGCAGCAGCAGTAGTAGCAGCAGCAGCAGCAGCAGCAGCAGCAGTAGCAGTGGCAGCAGCAGCAGCAGCAGCAGCAGTAGCAGCAGCAGCAGCAGCAGCAGCAGCAGTAGCAGCAGCAGCAGCAGCAGCAGCAGCAGCAGTAGCAGCAGCAGCAGCAGCAGCAGCAGTAGTAGTAGCAGTAGTAGCAGCAGCAGCAGTAGTAGTAGTAGTAGTAGTAGCAGTAGTAGTAGTAGCAGTAGTAGTAGTAGTAGTAGTAGCAGTAGTAGTAGTAGTAGTAGTAGTAGTAGTAGTAGTAGTAGTAGTAGCAGTAGCAGTTTTAAGGGTTAAATAAAAAACCTATGCTGCACATTAACGTTGTAAATGTATCGCTCAATTTATCATTAACGAGATAATTCAGTCACTTTATCGCCATATGGATTTGTTTCCATATCGTCCAGATGTTCTGAAGAACTTATCTTAGGCCTATATACACACACACACACACACACACACACACACACACACACACACACACACACACACACACACACACACACACACACACACACACACACACACACGCACACACACTGTAAATTCCTCTTTATCGCCACAGTATAAAACTTTCCATGCGTATACACCACGCTTGGCTGAAAGGGTGAGATGAAAGGATTTAAATCAGCCTGAATCAGCCAGGTTGAGTGAGAAGAACACAGTCAATGAGGTAGCATTGATTCTGCTGGCTTTGTTGCTCCAGTCTAATCTAGCAGGCATTAGGCAGATTTAACACCCAGAAAGACGCCAGACACAGCAGAACAGATATCCGTACAGGTCTAGGCCTTGAAGAGTAATTCAGTGTAATTCTACTAAACTCCTCTTAGCCTGATAGGAGTATGTGGGAGTGTGTGTCTGTGTGTGTGAGAGAGAGATGATTTGTTTGTGTGTGTGTTTGTATTTGTCTCGTGTGTGTTCAAGCGTGAGTGAATGTGAGTCTGATTGTGCTAATTATAAGACAGACACATGCTGTTCATTCTAGTAAAATAGGAAGTGATGTTTATGGTTTGCTAACTACCCGGCATATTAGCATAATAGGAATACCATTATATATGCAGAAAAAGTCAGGCATGCTTTTATGCTGCCATCTTCTCAGAGAATGCTTTTATGCTGCCATCTTCTCAGAGAATGCTTTTATGCTGCCATCTTCTCAGAGAATGCTTTTATGCTGCCATCTTCTCAGAGAATGCTTTTATGCTGCCATCTTCTCAGATAATGTTTTTTGCTGCCATTTTATCAGATAATGCTTTTTGCTGCCACTTTATCAGAGAACGCTTTTATGCTGCCATCTTCTCAGATAATGTTTTATGCTGCCATTTTATCAGATAATGCTTTTTGCTGCCACTTTATCAGAGAACGCTTTTATGCTGCCATCTTCTCAGATAATGTTTTATGCTGCCATTTTATCAGATAATGCTTTTTGCTGCCATCTTCTCAGATAATTTTTTTGCTGCCATCTTCTCAGATAATGCTTTTTGCTACCATTTTCCAATACAAATATTTTTTGTTGCCATTTTCTTAGCAATGAAGGAGATGATGATGGTGATGATGTCACAGAGATAAACTGCCACTCACATCCCTTCCTGGGGTGCCAGATAGTCCCTGGAGACCAACCTCGCCCTTCTGTCCTTTATCTCCCTGAGATAAAGAGAGAGAAGGGGTTGGAGGGAGACACAAGTTAATACCAACTTCTATCAAAGTGACAGGCAACAAAACAAACAGACACATACACATCTAGAATTTCTGACAGACAGACTGGACAGTCAGTTGTTTACTAAACATACCTTGTGTCCAACAGCTTCTCCCCAGTTAGCGGGCATCAGCTGCAGAAAGAGAGAGAGAGAGAGAATGAGGACCAACATGAGACCAGGCAGATTGATGAGCAGTGGTAATGTTGACGCAGTGGAACATACTAAATAACACACACACACACACACACACACACACACACACACACACACACACACACACACACACACACACACACACACACACACACACACACACACACACACACACACACTCTATTACTCTAATCTACACAAACATCATTCTGAATAGTTGAGCTAATGCTGCAAATGAATATTCTGTGCCCATTGTACCCCAATATAAAAGTCACTCAGAATTGTATACATGGGAGATACTCACCGACTCGCCTTTCTCTCCCTTCTGTCCCATGTGTCCCTCTTTGCACTGAGAAACAGAGAGATGTCAGGACACAGAAACACCCACACACAATGTATCTAAACTCAGCAAAAAAAGAAACGTCCCTTTTTTAGGTCCCAGTCTTCCAAAGATAATTCATAAAAATCCCAAAAACTTCACAGAGCGAAGAGCCTGGCTGTTGGATCGGAGGGTGAGGGCTAGGGCCACCCCCCCCCAGAAATGTCAGGGAATTTGCAGGTGTCTTGGTGGAAGAGTGGCGTAACATCTCACAGCAAGAACTGGCAAATCTGGTGCAGTCCATGAGGAGGAGATGCACTGCAGTACTTAATGCAGCTGGTGGCCACACCAGATACTGACTGTTGCTTTTGACTTTGACCCCCCTTTGTTCAGGGACATATTATTCAATTTCTGTTAGTCACATGTCTGTGGAACTTGTTCAGTTTATGTCTCAGTTGTTGAATCTTGTTATGTTCATACAAATATTTACACATGTTAAGTTTGCTGAAATAAAAGCAGTTGACAGTGAGAGGACGTTTCTTTTTCTGCTGAGTTTATCTTTGTAAATGGGGTACTATGGAGAGCTGCTTAGCCACCTATATGCTTGTGTGATGAGTAACTTTGCCTAAGACTTGCTTTGGCTCGCCAAACTTTAGCTTCAGTTCAGAGGGCTAATACAGTCTTTAGTTCAAGGGGCTAATGCAGTCCTTCACTTGGACAAGACACTTACTGTACTAGATTCACTGCAGTCTGAACCCTAGGAGAGATAGAGATGTATGGAGAGAGAGAGGGAGAGAGAGATAGAAAGAGAGAGAAAGGGAGAGAGACGGGGGAGAGAGAGAGAGAGGGGGAGAGAGAGAAAGAGAGAGGGGGCGAGAGAGAGGGGGGGACAGAGAAAGAGACATTGTGTGAGAGAGAGAGAGAGAGAGGAGAGGGAGGAAGAGAGAGGGGAGAGGGAGGGAGCGATAGCACGACAGAAAAGAGAGAGTGAGACAGATAGACAAAGTTTGGTGTTAAGTTTGCTTAACTCAGTATGCATGGCACTAAATCAATGCAGATAAAATGAGTATTTGGAAAGTGATGCTAAAATAAAATAAAAATGATACTAATGAGACTTGACAGTGATTTAAATATTTATGAAACTCTCTGTGTTTGATGATGATGCTGCTATGATTCAATGTACTGTATGTATGTGTGTATTTTGGAGGTGGGCTGATCAGTGAGAGTGTGTGTGTGTGTGTGTGTGTGTGTGTGTGTGTGTGTGTGTGTGTGTGTGTGTGTGTGTGTGTGTGTGCATGCTTGCTTGTGTCTAAGCGTGTCTTGACAACACAGGTGATGATGTCACACATTCCACCATGATTAGTTTGGGTATACACACTCCTACGGCCACATCTTCACTGCTGCTCCACGTGTGTGTGTGTGTGTGTGTGTGTGTGTGTGTAGCCTGGTCAACATTGATACAAGTCAGTATTAGATGTCCATCTATGTCTGAGGACGCCGGGAGATGATGTGGAAACCGGCCACTAGGGGCAACAGAGCGCTGTTACCTTCATGGAGGTTTTGGTTTTGCTTGGGTGTTGTGGATGGGTGTAAGCATCTGCCTCTGATTCCAAAGGGTGCAAGTTCAAATCCAGCGATAGAAAGCTGTTTTTGAGATGTTTATTTGAATCCTTTCCCAAACCCTAACCCTTACCTGAACCATTTAGAGGAAATGCTTAACCTTAAGATTTCAGGGGGTTAATGCCTAAACTTAACCTTTACTTTACAAATTCTGAATGTACCTTAAACACTTTGAAATTTGACGTTTGGAGCAACTTCAAATTTTGACATTTGAGAAACATGGATGAACATCTAATTCTGATGTGAGACTGTGAGAGCTGGTGTGTGTGTGTGTGTGTGTGTGTGTGCCCGTTCAGTATTTTCATATGTACTGTATGTGTGTACGTGTGTGCATTTACATTGTGTGTGTGTGTGTGTGTGTGTGTGTATTATTTTCTCACCCGATCTCCCTTCTCTCCCTTCATTCTGTGCTGTCCAGTGTGTCCAACTGAGGCCAGCTGAAACAAACAAACAAACAAACCAAACATATCTATCACACTAAACATCTGTCTTTCTCATTGTATCATCTGAGACAGAATAGGATAACATGACGACAGACATTAGAAGAGTTAGCTAAAGCATACAGATATGGCTGAAGAGGATGTGTAACTAGAGGTGTAGTCATTGACCTGGATACTCCACTTTACAGTGTCTCATACAGCCAGAAGGAAGCTACATGCTATTTTAACTTGTTTATACCTGAACATCATTGCCTACATATTCATCCAATAAAACAGATTTCATTGTTTTAGATATATATTCAATCCACAGGTATTTTATTTCAAGTTACTTTTATTGGTTGTTTGAGGACATTCTATTGTTGCAGTATTATTTTCCATGTGAATGACAGTTGATTGCACTTCTGAAAGGGAGTTTGATGGGGATATGTCTCATCTGTTCAGTCTTTGTTTCTGAAAGGGAGTTTGATGGGGATATGTCTCATCTGTTCAGTCTTTGTTTCTGAAAGGGAGTTTGATGGGGATATGTCTCATCTGTTCAGTCTTTGTTTCTGAAAGGGAGTTTGATGGGGATATGTCTCATCTGTTCAGTCTTTGTTTCTGAAAGGGAGTTTGATGGGGATATGTCTCATCTGTTCAGTCTTTGTTTCTGAAAGGGAGTTTGATGGGGATATGTCTCATCTGTTCAGTCTTTGTTTCTGAAAGGGAGTTTGATGGGGATATGTCTCATCTGTTCAGTCTTTGTTTCTGAAAGGGAGTTTGATGGGGATATGTCTCATCTGTTCAGTCTTTGACTCTGAAAGGGAGTTTGATGGGGATATGTCTCATCTGTTCAGTCTTTGTTTCTGAAAGGGAGTTTGATGGGGATATGTCTCATCTGTTCAGTCTTTGACTCTGAAAGGGAGTTTGATGGGGATATGTCTCATCTGTTCAGTCTTTGTTTCATGTGAATATCAGTGCAACATGAGAGCTTTCATCCAACCAGAACTTACATTTAGGTCATCGTTGAGAAGAACACAACCAGCACACTAAAGAGAGAGAAGAAGGGAGGGAGAGAGACAGATAAAGACAGAGAGAGGGAGAAAAATATTGGGAGAAAAAGAGAGACAGGGAGAGAGGGAGGGAGAGAGACAGGGAGAGAGACAGGGAGAGAGACAGGGAGAGAGGGAGGGAGGGAGAGAGAAAGGGAGGGAGGGAGGGAGGGAGGGAGGGAGGGAGAAAAAGAGAGCAAGAGAGGGGGGAGGGAGGGAGGGAGGGAGGGAGGGAGGGAGGGAGGGGGGGAGGGAGGGAGGGATGGGGAGGGAGGGAGGGAGGGAGGGAGGGAGGGAGGGAGTTTGATGGGGGGGATGGGAGGGAGGGAGGGAGAAAAAGAGAGCAAGAGAGGGAGGGAGGGAGGGAGGGAGGGAGGGAGGGAGGGAGGGAGGGAGGGAGGGAGGGAGATAAAGGAGGGAGGGAGGGAAAAAGAGAGGGAGGGAGGGAGGGAGGGAGGGAGGGAGGGAGGGAGGGGGAGGGAGGGAGGGAGGGAGGGAGGGAGGGAGGGAGGGGGAGGGAGAAAAAGGGAGAGAGAAAGAGAGGGAGGGAGAAAATGAGATAGAGAGAGAGAGAGAGCAAGAGAGAGATAGAAATATTGACATCACATTAGTTCATGGTGAGACACCCTGTAATGTTAACATCACATTAGTTCACATTGAGACACCCTGTAATGTTAACATCACATTAGTTCACGTTGAGACACCCTGTAATGTTAACATCACATTAGTTCATGTTGAGACACCCTGTAATGTTAACATCACATTAGTTCACGTTGAGACACCCTGTAATGTTAACATCACATTAGTTCATGTTGAGATACCCTGTAATGTTAACATCACATTAGTTCATGGTGAGACACCCTGTAATGTTAACATCACATTAGTTCATGTTGAGATGCCCTGTAATGTTAACATCACATTAGTTCACGTTGAGATACCCTGTAATGTTAACATCACATTAGTTCACGTTGAGACACCCTGTAATGTTAACATCACATTAGTTCATGTTGAGACACCCTGTAATGTTAACATCACATTAGTTCACGTTGAGACACCCTGTAATGTTAACATCACATTAGTTCATGTTGAGATACCCTGTAATGTTAACATCACATTAGTTCACGTTGAGATACCCTGTAATGTTAACATCACATTAGTTCATGTTGAGACACCCTGTAATGTTAACATCACATTAGTTCATGTTGAGATACCCTGTAATGTTAACATCACATTAGTTCATGTTGAGACACCCTGTAATGTTAACATCACATTAGTTCATGTTGAGACACCCTGTAATGTTAACATCACATTAGTTCACGTTGAGACACCCTGTAATGTTAACATCACATTAGTTCATGTTGAGATACCCTGTAATGTTAACATCACATTAGTTCACGTTGAGATACCCTGTAATGTTAACATCACATTAGTTCACGTTGAGATA